>NC_092036.1:1205000-1505000 GCF_003086295.3 Arachis hypogaea | reverse complement strand
AAAAAATAATTAATTTAAATACTTTATATAATTAAAAAATATTAAAAATAGTTAAAAAATTAATTTATATTTTAATATAAATAAAATATCAAAATATTATTATCTTATTTAAAAACTACTTTATATTTTATATATATCGTATTTTTTATGTTTTATAAAAAATTTAAAATTTGTGTGTTTGCATATCTCGTATTATATTATATCACGTGTCCGTAGTAGTGTTTGTGCATCATAACTTAGAGTTAGTGGTTTAATAGAGTTTTTATTTTTCAAAATTAATTTATCAAAGTTAGCTTTTAAAAACTCATAGCATTTATATTTGGTAATTTAAAACAACTTTTAATAAGCAAAAGTGATAACACTATGTTTGATAAAATAATTTTTAAAATTTAAAATACTATCATAAATATAAATGTAAGAGTAAATTTAAAAATTTATTAAAATATATAATTATATTAAATTTTTTAATTTTAATAAATATACGTTAATTTTAAAAAAATTACTTTAAATATTTATAAAAATATTTTTATTTTTTAAAAAATACAAATATATTGTTTTTTATTTATCAAATATATAATATGAAAAGTTTATAACTTTTAAATGTAGAAATACCTTTTTTAAAAATTTTATCAAACAAAACTATAGAATGAGACACAATATAATATTTCATCGTATTTATATAAATCTTCTATAATACACCTCTTTTTAGATCTTAACATGATTGTATATCAATTATAACTTCTTTCAATAGTATATATTAAAATCATTCGATTGCACTACAAAAAAAAAATACTGAGTATTATTAAATTTATTGACGGATTTATAAACAGTTTTAATATAGAATTCATTTAGTCAACTCATTACTAGTGGATTCCAGTTTTTGACAATAAATTTGTTGATAATATTTGGAGAAAAGACAGAGAAAATAAGTACAAAATTTAGTGAAACGCTGCATTTTGGTGATCCGCAACGAATTAGCGTCGGATTTATCTACCGATAAATTCGACGATAACAAACCCTAAAATTCAAAGCGCGAATCCTTTTTCCTTCATTTCAAAATTTCCTCTCTCTCTATTTCTCACCTCTCTTCTCCCTTTCTCTCTCTAACCGCCGCCGCTTTTCCCTCCGTCAGCCCATTCCTCTTCTCTCCTCCGTCAATCGTGATTCCCTCTTTCTCTTTGTTCGTCTACTATCGTCGCCATCCAGCACCACCGCCGTCGTCGCCCAGCACCAATACGACTCTCACTTTTTCTCTGTTCTTCTTCTGTTTTCTCCTTAGGTTTCATGGTTCCTCTTTTTCTTTGTTTAAGTTAATTTAGGATTTAGTTATATGTTAATTTAGAATTTAGTTATATGTTAATTTATGATTTAGGATTTGATTATTATATGTTAATTTAGGATTTAGCGTTAAGTTAATTTAGAATTTAAAAATTAATTATATGTTAATTTAGGATTTAAGGTTAAAGTTAATTTAGAATTTAGGATTTGATTATCATATGCTAATTTAGGATTTAAGATGAAGTTAATTTAAAAATTATGAATTAGTTGTATGTTGATTTAGAATTTAGGAAGAAATGTAAGATGCTTGAATTTTGAAATAGGAAATGTAACCAAAAAATATTACCAGTTTAAAGTTCATATAATATACGTATATTATGTAGTGTTTAATAGTAGCAATAGTTAACTCTAAAGCTTGTAAATTTACCTGTATATAAAAAATAATTATAATCTGTTAAAAATATTGTGAATTTATTTGTGTTCTGACTGATGATGCTGTGGATTGAGGTTGGTTAGCTTTTTGGTAATTGTAATGGTAGCTATATGTCAAATTTTAGGGGGGGTTACGTCAATTTTTTTTTTGAAATAATCTAAATGTTGAATGATTTGTGTAGTATATATGCTTATTAGTGTTAATAATATATTCTGTTTGCAGACATGACGACAGGTAGTAGAGGTAAATCGAGTGAGTCTCGTGGTCGTGGTAGAGGGAGGGCTTTCATCAAATTCCCAAGATTGTTCAATGATCACCCTCTACCCCGACTACCCGTCGATCCCTGTGATGTCATAGATGGGTCCAGAACACTAGCAGTTTATTATAGTCCCAAATCTGAACTGTGTTTCTCTCTGTTACACACCACATGCAAATCCAATGACAGATACCGCGATGGATGATTCTTTTAGTTTTTACAGTAAGATGTTCTTCTGTCACCGTCCGTCATCCGGTTGAAGATTTGATCTGATGACATGTAGGCTTGATTACATATAATTTTTTAATATTAAAATTGTTAATATTAAGTTTATGTATTTATATGTGTTTGTTAATGTTAGATTTTTTAATTTTTTTTAATAGGTTTACACCAAACAACAATATTTGTGCTCAAGATATCTTCAAAATCATTAAGTCAATATACTACCACTCGTAGTCAAGGTATATAACGATTTTGGCCGAGATTAGAGAACATTAGTTTTAGAAATAAACAGTAAAAACCTAATAATATTAAATTAATTAACTATATTTAAAGTATATTTTATTCTAATTAACTAATGTTATTGAATTACTTTTTACCGTTAAAATTCATATAAATATAGAACATAATCTCAATATTTTTCTTAATGAGTGGATTCATTTAAATATATAGGAAGAAAGCAATCATGTATTAGTTTAATGAGTGGATTCATTTAAATATATAGGAAGAAAGCAATGATGTATTAGTTTATGAGAAAGAGAATAAAAATTGTTATAATATGAAAATTAAAGTCACGAATCATAATATATAATAGAAAAAAAGATAAATATTTTAATGATAATATCTTCATATAAAAATTAGGACAATTTACTTAAATAAATAAAATGGGAGATTTCTTTACGTAAATGTGCAAATTTGTTTGTTGTTACGATTATGTGCAAAACGGATTTATATGTAAACCGTGGCAACCCACCACGGTTTCTAAACATGCATAAACCGTGGGAGGTCACCACGGATTAGGAGCAAATGAATTTATATGTAAACCGTGGTAGGTCACCACGGTTTACGTAGACAAATCGGCGTGCATAAACCGTGGGGAGTCACCACGGTTTATGAGGAAACATAGTTGAACGTAAAACCCGGTAACCCACCGCGGTTTACGTGTGTCTACATATATAAGTAATCCGCTAAAGGCAGGGACGGATTCATTAGGGACATAAGGAAGAAAGTGGGTTGCTGGGTTGTAGAGAGAATTTGGGAAAAGGTTTGGAGGCAGCGAAGGAGAAGTGGGTGGTGGGGCCAATGGAGGATGAGGATCGATTGTACCGACTAAATGACATCGCTCACGTGGCAGGATATATCGACGAAGAGGTTAGTTACTGTTATTGTTATTATTATTGTTATTAAATTTATTCTAATATAGCAATTGATATGTTAATAGGAATATTGTTAGTAAAAATATTTTATTACGTTTATTTGTTTTGTGATTCTGATTAATATTATTTACATAAATATTAATGTTATTATCGGTATTGTTAGTAATGCATATTTTATTATGCTTATTTATCTTCTTAGTGTGGTTAATAGTATTTTTGTACAATATTTTATTATAAATATTAATATTTTATTCAAAGATATTTTTTTCTGTATTTATGTTGTTAATTTGTTGTAATGAGTGCATAGTTTTCTTAGCTTCAGTATTTAATACACGATAACATAATCAATGAATTTAATGTGAGCAGTCTAATAATTTCTACGAAAATTATGTTTGTTGTTGTTTGTAATGGTTGTATGTTAAGGGATTTTGTTACCGACGTTTTGCAGCCTAGTAGGGTTATTACCGCCGTTAGGCGGCAGCAGAATATGCCCTTACATGACCGGATTATACCGTATCTGGAGACTGCGGGCTTGTATCATCTTGCTAGGCTAAACAGTCAGTGGTTCTGGGTTGATGAGTCTCTGCTTAGCGCATTTATTGAGCGGTGGCGTCTGGAGACCCACACGTTCCATATGCCGTTTGGTGAGTGCACCATTACTTTACAGGATGTTGCGTATCAGCTGGGTTTGCCGATTGATGGTGCACCCGTTAGTGGGTGCTTGACTGAGTTTGAGAATCTGATGGAACACGGTAGACCAGCATGGGTGTGGTTCCGGGAGTTGTTCAGGGAGTTACCTCCACAGAGTAAAGTGAAGTAGATGACAGTGTGCTACACATGGTTCCACGAGAGGTTCCGAGTTCTCCCTGCAGATGCTACTGATGAGACCGTGCGTGTATACGCACGCGCTTATATCCTGATGCTGTTGTCGTCTCAGCTGTTTGCGGACAAGAATGCAAACAGGGTACACCTTCGCTGGTTGCCTTATTTGGCATCATTGGATGACTTGGGCAGATATAGCTGGGGCTCCGCTGCACTAGCCTGGTTGTATAGGTGTCTTTGTCGTGGTACAAACAGAAACGTCGTTAACTTGGCTGGGCCGCTACACCTACTACAGTCTTGGATTTTCTAGAGGTTTCCCACTTTGAGGCCCACTGGTTTTGACCGGTTCGGTTTTCCGCTTGCTTCTAGGTATGGTTTAAAAATATGCGTTCATAAATTGTAAAAAATGCATGTGTTATGGTTTGTTTTGACATCATTTCAATTTAAATTGATGAGAACCAGAACTTGAAGGCCGATGCTGCGCATGTGGATCGCCGCCTGTGTTTTCGTCGCTGTCACCATCGATATCAACAGGCTCCTGGTCAGACTCATCGTCACGCATTGCATTCTCTACTTGATCAGGTCCACCAAATTGTTCGATATAAGGCACGAGGCCACCACCGGTGCCCACAACGTTGGGAGGCTCAATGACTGCTGCATGCTCCAAAGGGACAGAACCAACAACCTCCGTTTGTTCTAAATCAGCCGCAAAAGAAGGTGATTGAACCGGCGGAAGATACGGTCTGACCGCAGGCATCGAACTAGATGCACCACCCGCGGAAGCTGCGCAAGGAACTGGAGCGGATGCCCCAGAACTATCGACACCAACCTCCAACTTCGCGAACAACTCATGGATTCTGATCTCCGAAAAACTCCTTACACAGTAGAACAGAACCCTAATATCTTCATCAGCCTTAACCGCAAAGGTTTCATACTGAACACCGGTCGAGACAACCGCCATGGGAATCTTGTAGAATAGTTTCTTCACCCACTTGCAACCCAACACGCCAAGCTTCTCCAAGATGCTGTTCTTCAAGTCAGACAAACTCATCGACGAACTGATAAAAATACTTAGTGGTTCTCTGTCGGTGAACTTCACACCTTGGCTTTTGCTTTTTTTTATTTTTCCAGAGCAATGCACCAGAGCAAGAAAGCTCTCTTCCTCACTAGCCATTGTGAGAATGATCTCTTATGGTGCTTGAATCACCCACATATATATAGAATTTCCGTCATAGTAAACCGTGGAAACCTACCACGTTTTCTGCCCATTATTCTACATAAACCGTGGTAACCCACCGGGTTTTATGTGCTTAAATCTTTCCTCATAAACCGTGGTGACTTCCCACGGTTTATACTTGCCAAATTTCCTTCATAAACCGTGGTGACCTACCACGGTTTTCTCCTACAAATTTTTGCTCCTAATCCGTGGTGACCTCCCACGGTTTATGCATGTTTAGAAACCGTGGTGGGTTGCCACGGTTTACATATAAATCCGTTTTGCACATAATCGTAACAACAAACAGATTTGCACATTTACGTAAAAAAATCCCCCTTTTTATTTATTTAAGTAAATTGCCCTAAAAATTATATTGTGAACATATTATATATTCATCTCATGGTTTATAGTAAAATTGTGACAAATTCTTATCTTTTACATAAAACTAGTAAGGTTAAGATTTTAAAATTTGTATATTTTAAATATTAACACTTATTATTTTTTTATAGTATTTTTTACTTTAATAAATCAAAGACTAATTTATTACAGATTTAAATTTTATTTAAAAATTTATTATTAAATAATAAATTACTATATAAATAAGACTTAATTCAAACTTTGAATACTTATTTAAATAGACTAATAAATTAACTACTAGATTAATTTAAATTTGTTATATTAATACCTATTATACCATTACTATCTAAAAATTAGATACTATTGTAAGAGATATAGACTCAATTAAGTAATTAATAGGAAAATTTTATATAAAAAATCATAGTGGTGATATAATCAATCATATAAGAAATTAATCATTGATATAATTTCCTCTTTAAAACTTTACTTCTCTAAATTCAATTCCTTCTTATTTCCCTTTTCCTATTCTATGGAATTCTATTTCTATGAAATTACTAATTAGTCATTTAATGCATTAAAAACGAAATTCAGTTTGATGCATTGAAAGAATTAAAGTCACTTGGTGTAGTGCTGAGACAACTCGCACAAGAAAACAAAACCGTTTCCACAATTTTATGGCTGCTGTCACTCTCACTCTTACTCTTACTCTTACTCTTCACACTCACATTATAAACAAAAATACTTTGTAACTCAAAGCCACGCAGTGTTGTATTCCAAGACACCTGTGCCTGCAATGAAATCATACGCTCTACTTATAAGTACTCCTCTCTTCTTCTCAATTTGATCTTCGACTCTCTCTCTCTCTCTCAGTATGGAAACTAGCTCGGTTTCCAAAGTTGTGTTTGCATTTTGCTTGGCTTTGTGCCTTGTCACTCACCTTGTTCACTCAACTGTTACATATGATAGAAAGGCCATTCTCATCAATGGCCAAAGAAGAATCCTTTTCTCTGGCTCCATGCATTATCCTAGAAGTACCCCTGATGTATGTAATCTAATCCCCTCTTTTTTCCCCTGAGAATAATAAGGTGGAAGTTCAAATGGAGTCGACTTAACGTAAAATTGATAACTGAAAACTGTTAGATGAAAATTTAGTCAAATCAGTTAAATCATTTATCTGGCTATCGGGGACTGCACTTAAATTTCCACTTAATAAAAAATATGAAACGCTTAACATCTCAAAATAACTGTCGGTGTAGTACTTTACCAGTTCAATTAGAATTAAAGCGAAGTTTCTGATATTTATATTTGAATTGTGCAGATGTGGGAAGATCTAATTGAGAAGGCAAAAGAAGGAGGAATAGATGTGATTGAAACCTATGTGTTCTGGAATGTTCATGAGCCTTCCCCTGGCAATGTACCTCACTCTCTTCTTATTATTATCTGGCTTCTGTTTCAATTCTTTTTTCAATTTGATCTTTGTTCACTGTGTTTTCTGCATGCTCAGTACAATTTTGAAGGAAGATATGATCTGGTGAGATTCATGAAGATAATACAGAAAGCTGGTCTCTACGCTCATCTTCGCATTGGACCTTATGTCTGTGCTGAATGGAACTTCGGGTACCTTCGATTCTCCACTACTACTTTTACAACTTTTAATTTAATCTTTAATTTTATTTATCATTTTTTTTTTGGTTGTATATAGAGGATTTCCTGTGTGGCTGAAGTATGTTCCTGGAATAAGCTTCAGAACAGACAATGAACCTTTCAAGGTGTGTCACATAATTGAGTTCAACATCTTCTTATGAATTGAATTTTTCAATTGAGAATTTGATTTGCAGAGGGCAATGCAAGGATTTACTGAGAAGATTGTTGGAATGATGAAGAGTGAGGGTCTGTTTGAATCCCAAGGTGGCCCTATCATACTATCTCAGGTATACTTTCTTCTTCTTGTATTTTATTCTGCAATTGATTGTCATTAATTGTTAGAGTAGTAGCTGTTATGAGAGAATTTTTCATGTCCAGCACTAATAAAATAAAAAAGTGGTAGTAGAGTAGCTGTAACTTTTGATTCACATTCACTCAAGAGTAGATCTGGGAATAATAACGAAGCATGTGCAAAATGTTGGTCCAGATTGAGAATGAGTATGGGGCCCAGAGTAAGTTACTTGGAGAAGCTGGCCGAAACTATGTTAATTGGGCTGCTAAAATGGCGATTCAGACGGGAACAGGAGTCCCATGGGTCATGTGCAAGGAAGAGGATGCACCAGATCCAGTGGTGAGTTTTTTAACTTTTTTTAGTAGCATCCTAACTTGTTATTTTTATCACTTATACATCATATCCAAACACAATACACAGAAAATAATTTTTAGTGTCTTTATCTTATTGTCTCCATCTCAGTGTCATGTTCTGTTCTGTCCTATCTCTAAAAACAAACACAACCTTAAATCTGTAACTTCGAAGGTGATCAGCATAAATAAAATCTTCAATGATATACTAAAAGTCGAAATGTCAAATATTCAAGATTTGGATTGATCTTTGAAGTTTTATTCGTGTATAAATGAAATTTTATAGATTAATTTAAATCTTAACTCCTTAAAATTTATATTATTATGTTAAAATTAATAATATTTAAACTTTAGATTTGGATCTTTTAAATTTTGAATTTTTATTTTAAAGGGTAAAGTGTGATCTTCTACTTTAAATGGTTTCTCTCTCATATTTACTCTTAGTCCCGCCTATAAAATAAATAGTAAGAAATCACATTTTACTCTTTAAAGTGAAATTCAAACTTGAGAGAATCCAAATCCTTAAACTTTATATGCACTATATAACTAACTACTTCTAATGTGTTGGCTGAGATATAACAAGAAATATAATATAAAATAAAAGAAAAATTTAAGGGGCCAGTAATTTTATTGTATTTTGGCTAGCATATAACCAGCAGAAAAAGGTGAGTCATTGGATGAAATTTCACACCAATCTTATACCATCAAATCATCATTGATGACTAATTGATGGCTACCAATCACAAATGTTACTGTCCCTAGCATTGCTCTAAAATAAAATAAAGATCCAAAATTAGTTGTAATACATTTCTCAAAAGGAGTACGGCAACTAAACTAATGTGTTTTGACAACAGATAAACACGTGCAATGGCTTCTATTGTGACAAGTTCACTCCCAATAGACCCTATAAGCCAATGATATGGACAGAGGCTTGGAGTGGCTGGTAAACATTTTCTTTTTCAGTTATCAGTCACACCTCCTTTAAAATGAGAAAAATTATAAAGTAATAAAATAAATCACTATTAAATCTATAATTTATATTAAATAATGAGGACCCTGCTGCATGATAATATATGCAGGTTTACGGAATTTGGAGGTCCAATTCACAAAAGACCCGTACAGGATTTGGCATTTGCGGTTGCTAGATTTATAATACGTGGAGGGTCCTTTGTAAACTACTACATGGTTAGTTTATTTAAAGTAAATTCATTAAATTTGGAAAATTATATTGACAAGATGATAATGATGGAACCTATTTAATTTTTGCAATTTGACCAAGACAGTTCACATTTTTTTTCTAGTATCACGGTGGAACCAATTTTGGACGAACAGCTGGTGGCCCTTTCATTACTACCAGCTATGACTATGATGCTCCACTAGATGAATATGGTGAGAATTTAAAATGCAGCACTTTCTACGTGCTATCGTCTCTATTATTCACTTGGTAACAACCAAAATTCCTAACAGCAAATTTAATAATGTAGTCACTAATCATCAATAAAAGTGGCTTAAATAAGGTTTCGTTATATATATATATATATTACTTCTTCTATTTTAATCTTCATAATTCTTTTACAATAAAACTTAAAAGTTATTTATTTTAATTCCCATCAAATAGTGTTACTGTTAATGTGACACACCACAGAAATATTAATCAGTTGCCTCATTACTTAAATGAATATTTTTAATGTCAAGAATCAAGATAGACAATTTTTAAAATTTATTTTTAAAAAAATTATAAGATGTACAACAAAAAAAAAATGTATATTTTATAAGATCAAAAAGATATTTAACCCAATATGATTTTTCAAAGGAAAAGTATAGGTAGACAATGAAAATATTAAACAATGTGAACAATTGATATATCGATATTCAATTCACTAGGTGTGTGGATGGTTATCCTAATATGAAGATTTAGGTGGATAATTTGGAGTGTAGTGTGAATTTGCACATTATACTTCTGTATAAAAAAAATTTACTCTATTTTCACTTTCAAACAAACATACCCAAACACCTAAACTCTATGGTTGATGAGTTCAGTGACAATTTTTTCATTCAACAAAAACATTTGCAGGTTTGATTAGGCAACCCAAGTATGGTCATTTAAAAGAGCTTCATAAAGCTATCAAGATGTGTGAGCGAGCTTTGGTTTCAACTGATCCAATTGTTACTTCACTAGGAGCCTCTCAACAGGTTTTAGCCTTAATTACTTCATACTCATTCTGCTTCCCACATGTGATTAGCTTCTCTATATAGTCTCTACTAACCCTGTAACATCTGTAATTTTTTTCCAGGCTCATGTATACTCGACGGAATCCGGCGATTGCGCTGCTTTCCTCTCAAACTATGATTCAAAATCCTCAGTTAGAATCATGTTTAATAACATGCATTACACTTTGCCACCTTGGTCCGTTAGCATCCTCCCAGATTGTAGGAATGTTGCCTTCAATACAGCAAAAGTATGGAACAAAAATCTGATAGATTTTCGTATCATTTTGTATTTTTGTTCTGTATTTAATAATTGGGAAAACTTAGTAATGAATTACTCTTCTACTTGCAGGTAGGAGTGCAAACATCTCAAATGCAAATGCTGCCAACTAGTACTCATATGTTCTCATGGGAGAGTTTCGATGAAGATCCGTCTTCTTTAGACGACAGCGGCTCTACAATCACTGCCCCGGCTCTCCTGGACCAGCTAAATGTAACCCGCGATGCGAGCGACTATCTTTGGTATATGACAAGGTGATGAGCCTGATTGAACTTCACAAGTCACAGCTAATTTTGTTTAGCTTCTTAAGTTTGATCTTTTGAGTATACATAATTTTTGTAACTCATTAGATACTATGTATATGCAGCATTGATATAGGTTCGTCCGAATCGTTTCTACATGGAGGCGAACTCCCTACTCTTATCGTTCGGTCTACAGGACATGCTGTCCATGTTTTCATCAATGGTCAACTTTCTGGTATGAAGTTCTACTTTATTATTTCTAGGATCACATTGCTGGTTGTTTAGTAAAATCAAGCATGGTATATCATTGAAACTAGGTTCTGCCTATGGAACAAGGGAGTATAGAAGAATCACATATACCGGCAAGGTAAATCTTCGTGCCGGAACAAACAGAATTGCTCTGCTCAGTGTTGCCATTGGACTTCCAGTAAGTTTCTTTCGCTCCAAAACTTGGTGCTTGTTATATGATGTTGGTTTTAAGTTGTATGATGTTTTGTAACTGCTAATTAGGTCACCTATAGACAGAAACCCAGCTATTAACGAAAACAAAAATTTTATGTGCATCTCAAAAATCAGCTATCATGTATTTGTGTATAAATATATTTGTTGTTTAACTCATTTTCAATGTGTATTTTCATTTTGTGTTTTAACATATTTTATACCGGTAAATAATTGGGTGGCTGATTTTTTATTTACACATAGCATGATTGTTTCTTTTTCCCTCCTAACATCCAATGTCATTAACAAAACTCTTTTTCTTTTTGTTGTCAAAGAATGTTGGTGAACATTATGAGTCATGGAACACAGGAATCCTAGGTCCAGTTTCACTCCATGGACTTGACCAAGGAAAGTGGGACTTGTCATGGCAGAAATGGACTTATCAGGTTTGTTAATTAATCTCACTTTGGATGCATGCTTATGCTGGCTCATTTCACATTCAAGACAATATATACTAAAGCATTCAAATTAATAGGTTGGGCTGAAAGGAGAGGCCATGAATCTTGCATCTCCTAATGGTTTTTCTGCAGTCGAGTGGATGCAATCGGCGATAGTTGTACAAAGAAATCAGCCACTAACATGGCACAAGGTAACATTCAAGAGAAATATGCAAAGTTTCTGACTAAACAATTAGCTAAACAAACAGATACAATTCTGTAAACCTCTTGCAGACTTTTTTTGATGCTCCCGAAGGAGACGAACCGTTGGCATTGGATATGGAGGGCATGGGAAAAGGTCAAATATGGATTAATGGACAGAGCATTGGAAGATACTGGACCACATATGCTAATGGCAATTGTAGTGGCTGTAATTATGCTGGGTCATTTAAGCCTCCAAAGTGCCAATTTGGTTGTGGCGAACCAACCCAGAGATGGTAAAAAAACTTGTTAAGATCACCATTTTTTATAAATCATAAATCCTAAACCTTAAACACTGAATCCTAAATAATTTTAAACTCTTGTCCACAAATATTTCAGGTACCATGTACCACGGTCATGGTTGAAGCCAAGTCAAAATCTACTGGTTATTTTTGAGGAGCTCGGAGGCAATCCTTTGAGAATCTCTCTTGTGAAGAGGTCAGTGAGCAGCGTCTGCGCCGACGTGCCGGAGTTTCATCCGAACATTAAGAATTGGCATATTGAGAGCTTTGGGAAATCAGAGGAGTTCCACCCACCAAAGATTCACTTGCATTGCAGCCCTGGCCAGACCATCTCCATCATCAAATTTGCAAGCTTTGGAACTCCTCTAGGGACTTGTGGGAACTATGAGCAAGGAGCATGTCATTCCCCCTCATCCTACGCCATTTTAGAGAAGGTGCTTGTGCTTTACCTCTTACTCTTGGTTTCACAACCTACTCTATTAACTTTACAATAACAATGAAGTAAAAACTCAAGTGCAATCGACTTCACGTGAAGTTGATAGTTGAGAGTAGTTAAGTGATTTGATTTATTTGACTAAATTTTCATCTAACGGCTCTCAGTTATCAACTTCATGTGGAGTTTCCACCTAACAATGAAGCACAATTTAACCTTTAAAAGCTTAAGTTATTAACAGTTTAGAAGATCATTGCTTTGGTAAATTAGTGTCTAAAACCATTAATAATAACTAAATGTTTCTTTGGCATGTGAGTTTAACCTTCTAGCTTTTTGTTTCATTTCCACAGAAATGTATAGGAAAACAAAGATGCACGGTTACAGTTACAAACAGCAATTTTGGGCAAGACCCGTGCCCAAAGGTGATGAAGCGGTTATCAGTTGAAGCTGTTTGCGCTCCAACCGCCACAAATTGGAGAGGCTGATTTGGCCACACAAATAGTATTTATTGTGCAGTGACTTAAATCCCTTAGATTTAATGAATAAATAACATTCTTTTGTTTTAAAATATTTGTAAATTCAAAATTTTAAAGTAGCAGATATTTTAAAACAAAGAGAATTATAGAAGAATGGGTACATTTAGTAGTAGTTGAATAGGTCAAATCCAGTGTGAAGGTGTATTTTTTGTGAAATGTTGGTGATGCCAAAGGCAATGTAGTTCATAGGTTTTGTTTAGTGGCATTTAACGTGTGTAAATTCATTGTTAGAAAGGTGAATCTGAAACCAAGGGTCTTAAATTTTGTACCTATAGAGCATCAGTATTTAAACCGGTTATGGAGGTGCAATTGTGTTTTTGCTTGTATTTCTAGGGATTACCCCAAATCTATGTTCAAATTGGGAACATATTGTGATATCATTGTCCATTGAAGTTTGAAGATATCTATCTACCTTGCCTGATATATTATTCTCCTTCCTTCTTCCTTTCTTTATTTTTGAAAGCCTTTCTTATATTTGAAAATCGATATATTTGAAACGGTTAGTTTTTCTTTCACCAGATAAAGACAATACTCATACGATAAAATAGTATTTTATTTTTGTTATTAATAAAATAATATTAAAAAAATTTAAAATTTAACAGAAATGATTAACAGTCAAATATAGAATAAATAATTATTTGTATCTGTAAAAGATGAAAATGCTGACATATGTACCCACACTAAACTGAAATTAAACTTGTATTCGCCCAAGATGTCTTTCATAACAAAAGTATCCTCCTGTCTTTTTGGAGGGTTAGAATGCTCCGTAGAGTACTTTTATCGCACAGAGACATCTTGCGTAAGTACAAATTTAGTGGGTGCACAAAGAACCAACGAATTCGAAGTAACCGGTGGTAGGCCTGGGAGACGCAAGAAACCGAGTGATGACTCCGGTGATGATGAAGATTGGACTCTTCCGTCTCATCAAGTATCCAATTTAGTACGTGCTTGTTCTTGTGCACGTGCTGGTGGAGGTGGCGGTGGCGGTGGCGGTCGTCGTCGTGATTCTGGTGGCTATGTGCTGAATGGCAGGTCGTCGTACGATGATTCTGGTGAAAGTCTAATGCTGCTCGATGAATTGCGTAGGATCCAGAATGATTTTTGCTGATTGACATGGTGCGTAGGAGGCGTGGGTTTCTGCATGGAGGAGAGATATTAAATTGGTGAAGAAAGGAAAGTTGTTTCGTTCTGGTATTGTCTGCCATTGTTGCGGTTCTTTGTGCACACACTCTCAATTCGAGGCTCATGCTGGTTGCAATAATCAACATCCCTCTCGCGGGGGGTTTCATTCTTCTCTGTGATCGCTTTCCGGCGTCATTTCACATCGAATGTATCGGCATTGATCATGTTCCTACTGGTAATTGGTTCTGCCCCTTCATGCTCTCGCAGAATTTGCAACCGTCTAAGGAAAAGGGGATCGGGACGAGTGACGAAGGGAAAGAGGGGAATCGCTGGGGATGTAGTGAGAGAATTATGGAAGGAGGAGAGAAAAAAAAAAGGGATTAGGGTTTTTTAGAAAATTGAAATAGGGTGTTTTTAGAATTATACAAATTAAAAGCGACTAATTTTTGTAATTATGATAATTATTAATTAATACGCCATCTTTAATTTTTAATTTTAAAGTCTAAATCTTAATTTCAGATTTTTTTTTTTTGGTGACTTGATCATTTAATTGATGGTTAGTTATTTTTGTTAAATTTTAAAATTTTTTGGAGGTTATTTTATAAAGTAAAAGTGTGAGAAGCCAATATAATTGGTATACAATGTATACAATGGTGGTTAATACAAAAATAATTAGCACTTTTAAAATTAGGATAAATGTAGATAATTTTTAATTTTAATTTATATTAGGCCAAATAAATAGTCTATCAAATAACCCATCGTACATATTATACTGATATTTTTATTTATAAATAATAAAATTAGATATTATTTTATTATTCTCAAAATTTTTTGAATATCAATTTAGTATTTATTTTTTTATATTGATTAAATATGTGTAATATGCTATTATTTCAGGTTTTGGTGTTTTTCTTTGATATCACATTATTGTAATATCTATTCTTTGTTTTTCTTTTTTTTTAATTGATATTAATCAAATTAAAAAGGTTCGATTTGTACTTTTAAATTTTTTATTTTTGAAAATAAAAGTTGGATAGTCTGATTTCAAGCCACAAAAACTGCACATAATAAAAGAAACAGATGATTACAAGCCAAATAATATTAACATTAAATCCGACACAAATACTTATTTAATGAAAACATACCTAACCTTCTTGAAGATTATCCAATGACTTCCTAAAGTGAGCATGACTAAGAAATCTATAGCGTCGATCTGCACGTTTCCAGTTACGCCACCTAACATGATTTTATTTCATTAACACAATTTCATTCTAAATATGAAAATACCATGTTAGTCAATAATTTTACCTGTTTGCAGGCATAAAACTACAGGGTTTCCTAGAAATCGGCGCAAGAAATGATAGACGGATCCAAGTCCAAACTAGTAAAAGTGTTAGTGGACCATTGATTTTCTTGCAGTCAAAACAAGATACCCAACATAACGTTATGTACAGGTGTGCTAAGCATGCCGATCCCCAACTATACTATCCGATACTGCCAAAATCACGAAGCAAAGGTAGAAACTTCCATTGCACATCTGCCCCAAACTTGTGTGCAAACAAGATCATACCAAATAACAACATAATGTGGCACTTCATGTACCTCTGAATGCTGTTTTCATCAATCAATTGTAAACGATCTTTTAAATCCCGAAACCACGTCAATTTTAGGAAGCTTTCTATACAGTCTGACTTTCTCGGTGCAACCCCGAATTGATGCAAATACTCAGCCTCTAAGGTTTCGTGACTACTAATAGTCACTTTTGTCACTAGAAAATCGTTTGTCGAAAGACCAAGAATAACAGCCACATCTTTCAGTGTCACAGCACACTCACCAATTAGAAGGTAAAATGTCCGTGTGTCTGGGTGCCACTTCTCGATTAGAGTATTTACCATTGCTTTTTGACATTGAACTATTCCAATCTAAGAAACGTGATAAAAACTGATAAACCATAAATGCTCTTCCACAATTAGATTGTACCGATTCAGAAGCAGTAGGTAATTACATGCCAATTCCGTAAACTCTATAAAAATATAACAAAATATTAGTCAAATAATTAATAATTACTAATTTACTACTAAAAATTAATAATTTTCTAATAATAGTAACTAATTTATTAAACTAATACTAAACTTACTATTAGTTAACTAATTTAGTAACTAGCATGTATGCATAATACGACTAACCTATCAATTATTTAACTATCATTATTAAAAAAATAAAAAATTTAACTACACAAAACATATTAATTAAATATCTAACAATAATTATTAATTATTAAAAATACTAAAAAATAAATTTATTTTACTAAATTCATTTTATTAAACTCCACAATAATAATAATTTAACCTCTAAATTTAATTAATTAAATTAAAAATTATTTCAAATGTGTTTTTAATTTTAAAAAATCATGATATTATTATTCATATTAAATATTTTAGTAAACTGTTTTCTAATTTTTTAATAATTAATTATAATTTTTATAATTATTACAACAAATTCTAAACATATATTTTTTTATTAATATACTACATTAGTTAGTCCAAACATTATTATTCATTAAAATGTTTACTAACTAAATTTGAATATATATGTCTAATTATTACACTAATTATCATTAACAATATTAATTTTTAACATTATTTATAATATTTCTATTACATAAAAAAATTTAAAAAACAAACTTACATAATCAAAATAGCAGAAATAATTGATAATTGTTGTAAAATAAATAAAAGATATGTAAAATAAAGATATATAAATAGAAGACTCTAGTATTAAAATAATTAGCTCAATAATAATTTATATATATATAATAATATTATATGTTGTATTGTATATATATATATACAAAGATAGAAAGAAGTATTAAAAATAAAGAGAGAGAATTGCATTTATTTATTGTTACTATCTCAATATAATAAAGATGATTAATATTGCTATTAATATTATATGTAAAGAGTAATAGAAAATAGAATTTAAAATACTTATAAAATAAAAGAAGAGAAAGAATTGTAGTAGAAATATAAGGAGAAGAGTATTTGATTGTAACATAAAGAGAGAATAGATTTCTTATTACTTGCTTTTCACTGTAAAGAGAGAGAGAGAGAAATAGAAACAGACTTTATAATAATATATGAAAGAAGAGAAAAGTAGGAATATTTGTTATTGCTGTGTGTAAAAGCATACGAGGATACTTGCTATTTATACATGAAAAATGATACCACTTTCAACTTTTATTTATTTCCATTTGTCTTCTAAATGGATTCATTTAGTCTTGAGAATGAAATCCACCTAAGCCTTGCGTGGTTATCCATGGTCATCCACTTTTATCACAACACTCCCCCTTGGATGACCATTTAGGATTATTACCTCGTTAAAACCTTACTAAAAAAAACCCAGTGGGAAAAAACCTTAGTGAAGGAAAAAGAGTACAATATCCTTTAGTGATAGGGACTGCCTCATTAAAAATCTTGTCAAGAAAAACCCAATGGAAAAAAAAACCTGACCAAGGAAAAAAGAGTACAGTCTCCCCCTTTTGTCGATATCATTTAATGTCTCGAAATCGGCGCATCCCAATCTCATGTACCAATCTTTCAAAGGAGGATTTTGGGAGTGACTTTGTGAATAAATCAGCCAGATTGTCACTTGAGCGGATCTGTTGGACATCAATTGTCCCCTGATTTTGAAGATCATGAGTGAAAAAGAATTTGGGAGAAATATGCTTTGTTCTGTCGCCTTTGATGTATCCGCCTTTAAGTTGAGCAATGCATGCTGTATTATCTTCAAACAGGACAGTTGGAGCTATCTTATGATCAATCAGTCCACATGATGACAGAATATATTGAATCAGACTCCTCAGCCAAAAACACTCGCGACTAGCTTCTTGAATCGCCAGTATTTCAGCATGATTAGAGGAGGTTGCTGCTATCGTCTGTTTCGTGGACCTCCATGATATAGCTGTACCACCATATGTGAACAGGTATCCTGTTTGAGATCTTCCTTTATGTGGATCAGACAAATATCCGGCATCTGCATAGCCAACTAATTGTGACTTAGATCCATAGGGATAAAACAATCTCATATCAACCGTTCCATGAAGATATCGAAAGATTTGTTTGACTCCACTCCAATGTCTTCTGGTTGGTGAGGAACTATACCTTGCTAGTAAATTCACAGCAAATGATATATCAGGTCGTGTATTATTAGCAAGATACATTAGCGCTCCAATGGCACTAAGATATGGTACTTCAGGACCAAGGATATCTTCATTTTCTTCTTTAGGACGGAATTGATCATTTTTCATATCCAAAGATCTTACGATCATTGGAGTACTTAATGGATGTGACTTATCTATATAAAATCTCTTCAAGATCTTCTCTGTGTATGTTGCTTGATGAATAAAGATCCCACTTTTTATATGCTCAATCTGCAGGCCGAGACAAAACTTAGTCTTTCCAAGATCTTTCATCTCAAACTATTCTTTTAGAGTTTTTATAATTGTTGGAATCTCTTCAGGAGTCCCAATGATATTTAAATCATCAACGTACACAGCAATAATAATGAATCCAGATGCAGTTTTCTTTATGAAAACACAGGGGCAGATATCATCATTCTTGAATCTGTTTTTGGCCAGATACTCAGTAAGACGATTATACCACATTCGTCCAGATTGCTTTAGACCATATAAAGATCTTTGCAATTTGACTGAGTATAACCCTTGCGAATATTCATTGGATGGTTTAGATATCTTTAATTCTTCAGGGACTTTCATATAGATATCCCGATCTAATGAGCCGTATAAATAGGCTGTTACCACATCCATTAAATGCATATGCAGTTTATGATATGCAGATAAACTGACCAAATAACGCAAAGTTATCGCATCCACTACAGGGGAATACGTTTCTTCATAATCTATACCGGGTCTTTGTGAAAAACCTTGTGCCACAAGTCGGGCTTTGTAGCGCACGACTTCATTTTTCTCATTTTGTTTTCTCACAAATACCCATTTGTATCCAACAGGTTTTACATCTGCAGGTGTACGGACTACAGGTCCAAAGACTTCACGTTTTGCAAGTGAGTCTAATTCTGCCTTCATGGCTGCTTCCCATTTTGGCCAATCATTTCTTTGTCGACATTCTTCAACTGATCTTGGCTCAAGATCCTTATTTTCATGCATGATATTCAATGCCACATTATATGCAAATATTTCATTGACAATTGTCTTATTTCGGTCCCATTTCTCTCCTGTAAAGACATAATTTATCGAGATCTCGTCATTTTCACAATTTTCAGGTACCTGAACGTCTTCTGGCGTTAATATTATATCAGAATTTTGGACAACTGCAGGTGTCTCTACTATGTCTTTTTCAACAGGAATATTATTTACCTCTTTTCTCTTTCGAGGATTTTTGTCTTTGGAACCGACAGGCCTGCCACGCTTCTGGCGTGAATTTGCTTCAGTGGCTACTTGTCCTACTGGGACATCAATTCGAATGGGGGCATTTTCCGCTGGTATATAAGATTTGGTAATCCTCTTTGTATCGGAAAATGCATCAGGCAATTCATTTGCTACTCTTTGCAAATGTATAATCTTTTGAACTTCCAGTTCACATTGCCCTGATCGAGGATCTAAATGCATCAACGATGATGCATTCCAGTTAAGTTTCTTTTCAGGAAGCTTATTCTCTCCCCCTAATGTTGGAAATTTTGATTCATCAAAATGACAATCCGCAAACCGGGCTTTAAATACATCTCCAGTTTGTATCTCAAGATACCTCACTATAGAGGGAGAATCATATCCAACATATATTCTCAATTTTCTTTGGGGTCCCATTTTGGTACGATTAGGTGGTGTAATGGGAACATATGTCACACACCCAAATATTCTTAAATGGGAAACATTTGGCTGCTGGCCAAAAGCTAATTACATAGGAGAGAACTGATGATAACTCGTTGGCCTCAAACGAATAAGTGCTGCGGCATGTAAAACAGCATGCCCCCAAACTGAGGTTGGAAGATTTGTTCTCATAAGTAAGGGTCTAGCAATTAATTGGAGGCGTTTAATAAGTGATTCTGCTAACCCATTTTGTGTGTGAACATAAGCTACTGGATGTTCAACACTTATTCCATTAGCCATACAATAAGCATCAAAAGCTTGGGAAGTAAATTCACCAGCATTATCAAGACGAATTGCTTTAATTGGATTTTCTGGAAATTGTGCTTTTAATCAAATAATTTGAGCCAGTAATCTCACAAACGCCAGGTTGCGAGAAGATAATAAGCACACGTGTGACCATCTCGAAGATGCGTCTATCAGGACCATAAAATATCTAAAAGTTCCACATGGTGGATGAATAGGTCCACATATATCACCTTGAATCCATTCTAGGAATTCAGGGGACTCAAATCCAATCTTTACTGGTGATGGCTTTAAAATTAACTTTCCCTGAGAACATGCAGCATAACAAAATTCACTAATTTTAAGAATCTTCTGGTTCTTTAGTGAATGTCCATGAGAGTTTTCAATAATTCTCCTCATCATGGTTGTTCCCGGATGATCCAGTCGGTCGTGCCAAGTTATGAATTCATTTGGGCTAGTAAACTTCTGGTTTACAGTGGCATGTGATTCAATTGCACTAATCTTGGTATAATACAACCCAGATGAAAGTGAGGGTAATTTTTCTAATATAACTTTCTTATTTGAATCATGAGTTGTGATACATAAATACTCATGATCTTCCTCATTTATTGTCTCAACATGATATCCATTTCGGCGAATATCTTTGAAACTCAACAAGTTCCTCAGAGACTTGGTAGATAATAGTGCATTATTTATTATAAATTTTGTTCCTCTAGGAAACAAAATTATAGCTCTTCCGGAGCCTTCAATCACATTACCTGAGCCAATAATAGTATTAACATATTCCTCTTTTGGCACAAGATGGGTAAAATATATATCACTTTTGAGAATAGTGTGCGAACTTGCACTATCCGCAAGGCATACATCTTCATTACATATCCTTGCCATTTTCTTCAAAAACAAATAATAATAAAATGAGTAGTATGCTCAGTTAAATTGAATACTTGATCAGAATTATTTTTCTAAGAAACACTGTACATAAAATAATGTCATATACTAAAATTTTATTTTAAAACATAACACATTTAATGATTTCAAAATTCATAAACATTAATATTTCATTATTTATGTACATCACATTTGAAACTTAAATACATAGAAAATAAAACTTAACAATAAGTTCTTTACATTATTTATTTACATAGATACTTCACAATCCCACATATTAAACTATTCCATCATTGATCAAATGACCAATATTTCCTTCAAGATCCTCAAAGAAATCAGATACATCATAATGAGTGGTGGAGTTCTCAGCATCATTTGAAACAAAATTTATTTCCTTTTCTTTGTCGTTCTTTTTCAAAGATGCCTGGTAAAGATCGACTAGGTGCCTTGGGGTACGACAGGTACGTGACCAATGGCCCTTTCCACCACAGCGGAAACACTTCTCCTCGGTTGATTTATTCTGCCCGATATTCCTTTCTTTATCCCACTTCTGGTGAGATCCTCTCTTTTGAACATAATTCTTTTTCCTTCCATAATTTTTCTTGTTATTAAAAGCTTGCCATTTACCTCTTCTAGGGTAATGATTTGCCGCATTTACTTCAGGAAATGGGGCGGCGCCAGCTGGGCGCGCTTCATGATTTTTCAATAACAACTCATTGTTGCGTTCGGCAATAAGAAGGTAAGAAATTAACTCAGAATATTTTTTAAACCCTTTCTCTCGATACTGCTGCTGCAGGAGCACATTCGAGGCATGGAAGGTTGAGAAAGTTTTCTCCAACATATCATGATCAGTTATTTTTTTCCCACACAATTTCATTCGTGAGGTGATTCGAAACATTGCAGAATTATATTCATTTATAGATTTAAAATCTTGTAAACGCAAATGCGTCCATTCATATCGGGCCTGAGGAAGTATCACCGTTTTCTGATAATTATACCTTTCTTCAAGGTCTTTCCAAATATCTGCAGGATCTTTTAATGTAAGATATTCATTTTTCAATCCTTCGTCAAGATGACGACGAAGAAAAATCATGGCTTTAGCTTTATCCTTCTGGGATGCATTATTTTCAGCCTTAATGGTATCTTCAAGATCCATTGAATTAAGATGGATTTCAGCATCTAATATCCATGATAAATAATTGTTTCCAGATATATCAAGAGCATTGAATTCAAGATGAGATAGCTTCGACATAATGAAAATATTACCTGAGTATTCCTAAAATTTGATCTGAGTCTCGTGCTGATAACGTGTTGTAAAATAAATAAAAGATATGTAAAATAAAGATATATAAATAGAAGACTCTAGTATTAAAATAATTAGCTCAATAATAATTTATATATATATAATAATATTATATGTTGTATTGTATATATATATATACAAAGATAGAAAGAAGTATTAAAAATAAAGAGAGAGAGAATTACATTTATTTATTGTTACTATCTCAATATAATAAAGATGATTAATATTGCTATTAATATTATATGTAAAGAGTAATAGAAAATAGAATTTAAAATACTTATAAAATAAAAGAAGAGAAAGAATTGTAGTAGAAATATAAGGAGAACAGTATTTGATTGTAACATAAAGAGAGAATAGATTTCTTATTACTTGCTTTTCACTGTAAAGAGAGAGAGAGAAATAGAAACAGACTTTATAATAATATATGAAAGAAGAGAAAAGTAGGAATATTTGTTATTGCTGTGTGTAAAAGTATACGAGGATGCTTGCTATTTATACATGAAAAATGATACCTCTTTTAACTTTCATTTATTTCCATTTGTCTTATAAATGGATTCATTTAGTCTTGAGAATGAAATCCACCTAAGTCTTGCGTGGTTATCCATGGTCATCCACTTTTATCACAATAATAATATAAAATTCAGTATAATTAACATTTTTACATTTTTACTTCCTTAACATTATAATTATTTTTTTTGAAGGTTTAAAAAAGAGTTATAGCGGAAAAAAAAGAGAAAAAATAGTGACTGATGTTGAAAAAAAAAAGACTTCAAAAAGAGAGAGGAAGACTTTAGAAAAGGGGGTCATGTTCGTATAAAGGTATCATCGTATCAGAGACCAACGCATGTGAAACATGTGGTTGGGAGAACACAAATCAAACGATTTGATTTGTGTACCTTAAATCAAACAAATTCAATTATTTTTTCTAAATTTGAATCGTCCAATTTCTTTAATCTAACACTACAGACACCTTAAACCTCCTAGAATAGCCCGCTTCCATATTTAAATTAAGAAGTAGGAGTAGGGAGTAGGAACTAATTGGATTATAGATCTAATAAACTTTGTTATACACCTAACCCTTTTAAAGCGAGGCCTGGCCTAACTTACTCAGTTTCCTCTAGTCATTGAGTTTAGCTAACTGTTTAATTTTTGGAAATAGATTATTTGATTATTTTAATTGTTAAAAAAATTGAGAGCGTAAAGTATGATTTTTAATTTTTTATTATTTTTTATATTTATTTTTATTCTACTTATAAGTGTTTGTTTGAGTGTCATTATTTTGTTAAAAAAAGATTTTTTTAATAATTTTTTTTATTTTTTAACGTATTTGGCAAATTTCTAGTAGTAAAAATAAAAGTACTAAATAAAAAAAATATTTTTTTTTGAGAAACTGTAATTTATATCTTTTCTAAAAGATATTTAAAAAAAAATATTTTTTATGTAATAAATAAACAAAAAAATACTTTTATATTGTTATACCCAAACATAATTAATAAATAAAAAAATCTTTATATAAAATATTCAAACATAAAATTATTTTTACTTTTTTATAAAAAGATATTTTTTAAAAGCTCATCCAAATAAATCCTTATTAAAGGTGAAAGATCCCATTTACTCTCTCAATTGTAAAAAAAAATTTGAGGAGGATTCGTTCCCAATTGTGTGTCCAAAATTCTCGAGGGAGTCAGGGTCCTCATTTCGGAGTTGAGTAGTTCACACACTTCCAATTTCCACGGCCATGTCTCTCACTCGCAACTCAGATAAAATCGACCTCCCCGTCGTCGAAGTCGCAAGCGACTACGAAGATGCTGTGGCCTCGGCCGCACGCCCCCCATCCAATGGCGGTTCAGCCAGGAAGTCTTCACCGGCGTCGACCGCACAAGCCCAGCTTCAGCGGCAGAAAACTGGCGCGTCAAATTCAGCGCTGTCAGCCTACGAAGGAGAAACCATTCGTTTTCGAAGCTTCTGGAAGGCCGGGGACTACGTCGTTGGTCCCTCTTCGAAGCCAGCACCCTTTGAAGGCACAAACACACAACCCTTAAGCATCTTAATTTCCCTCTCATTTTATTCAAACCACCATTTTAACGTTCCAAAACTGCAGTTTACACTCCTTTCTAATTTTTTTTTTCTTTTGAATTGTTTTCTTTTGCTTGTTACTATTCATTTTGTATATTCTTCTTGTTCTTCTTCTTCTTTTATTTATTTATGTATTTTGGTCTTTGTTTTAAGTTCACATTAGGTCTGTCACTGATTTTGCCCTAATTGCAGGTCACCTGGAGCATGCTCGAGTTCATCCCAAGTTTCTGCATTCCAACGCAACTTCGCATAAGTGGGCTTTTGGGGGTGTGCTTTCTTTGAATCACTTGTTTTCATCTTATGCATACACTTTCTCGTTTTTTATTACTAGGGTTTGCTAACATTTGTGTTAGGGCACTACAATAACAATAATAAAGCCTTATCCACTAAGTATAGTCAATTACACGGATCAAATGATGTCATTGAGTACTATCATGATCATGTCTATATTGTTTACACATTTCGCTAGTCTACCTTCCATCTCATCCACCACCCTAATTAACTTATGCTATGTCGATATTTTCCCCATATGTCCAAATCAGACAAGATTCTACCATCTTTTCGACAATTGGCCGCTCATCCATCTTAGCATCCTTGTCTCTGCCACAGTTAACTTATGTCATCTTCCCCCTTTATCGTCCAATACTCTGTTATGTATAAAATAGCTGGTTTAATGACAGTGCCATAAAATTTACTTAAGTTTTGAAGGTACTTTTCTCTCAAGTATAAAAACCAGATGCACTCAGTCATTTTGACTGACATGCTTGAACCTTATGTTTAACATCCTCTTCAATTTCTCCATTATCTTATATGATACACCAAGACGCATAAAACACTTTACTTGTGATAGTTTCTCCAATTTTTATTTCAGGATTAGTGTTAGGGCACTAATGCTAAGTAAAATAAATAAGTTGTTAGTTTCATAATTTATTTTTTCTATGATAACTTACCACTTTTTAATTCTTTAACAGATGTCCTTGGGGCCATCCATAGCCTCAAGCTAGTTTTTCTCGAGCAAAATTTAAAATGTAGTGTTGTATAAAAGAGTGGAAAAATAAATCCGTTTAGTTCTGATTATTTGAAAAACATTTTTACAATTTGATTTTTTATATTGTTGAGAAAAAGCTGAACTTATTTGAATCAATAGCTACAATGCTTAGCTTTTTCAAAATGGCTGAAAAATTATTATTATTGTTATTATTATTAGTTATTTTATAAAATTTAGGCAAATATGTGAAAATATGTTTGCTAGAAGCAGTTCTGGTTGTAACCACTTGAGAATTTGGTTGCTTGAGTCAGGTTAAGCTGCATAGCAACTTATGCTCTTTAGACTTTATGAAATGTGAACAATGTAATAGCAGTATCTTGAAAACCTTCTTTCTGAATGCCATGATGTCACGTTTTAGATTGTTTCCCCAGATTGTTTCTAAGACTGGATTTTTCCAAAATGAAAATGTTGAGCTGTCATCCAAAGACTTATTTATAGAATTTGAACCTTATCATCGTGCCAAGACTTACCCTCTAATGAGAGGAAAAGCGAAAAGAAAATGATATGTCAAGTTGCCTTTGGATAGCAAGAAGAATGTTTTGGAATCTTTTAATTTTTTATCCCTTTCTTTTTCAGCATGAAGTGAAGACTTCTTTGTGTTATGCGTTTGATAGTTAATTGTAGACTTCTTGTTTATCATAAATTACACTTCTATTCATGTGTGCTTTTCTTTGTTGGCAGCAATTGCTGAACTGGTGGATAATGCCGTTGATGAGGTATGGTTTAAGTTTTATGACATAATTTTAACAGTTGCATAATTTCCTTTAATTCTTATTATACTGTGTATT
Source organism: Arachis hypogaea (assembly GCF_003086295.3). NCBI lineage: Eukaryota > Viridiplantae > Streptophyta > Magnoliopsida > Fabales > Fabaceae > Arachis > Arachis hypogaea. Next base: position 1,478,529 of record NC_092036.1, on the reverse strand, counting down.
TCATTGCTTCTGCACCTCTATTACCAGTTTCATAACACATAGTTTATTGTTGTTGCTTACTTTAAGTAGAGAAAATGTTTTTAGTTGCCATTTTGTTGGAGCTTCTGAATAAGCTATTTTGACACTGTTGCTTTTGTAGAAATGACATGAATAGTTTCTGAATTTCCTTTGTACTTCTAGATTCAAAATGGTGCAACCTTTGTAAAGATTGATAAGATTGATATCATGAAGGATAATTCGCCAGCATTATCTTTTATAGGTAAGCTATTTAAACAAGCGTAATTTTTACTGTTGTAGTCCTTTTAGTTGGCTATGCCGAAAAAAAAAAAAACAGAGCTCATGTTTCCTTTGCAGATGATGGTGGTGGAATGGATCCTGAAGCAATACGGAAATGCATGAGCTTGGGATATTCCTCAAAGAAGTCAAAAACAACAATAGGACAATGTAATGATCTTCCCTTTTTTGTATATATGTTCCGGATATACCTTGTAAAGTCTTGATTACCTTAATATTTTCTTTTGTATATGATTCTAGCTTATAAGGATGCATGTTCTTGATATATGTTTCTAGCTTATAATTATAATGATGCATGTTGCTGTTGATCTAACTGACGATGTTAAATAGCTATATCCTTACATGGTTATTTTGTTCCTTCCGACTTCTCTAATTTCTTTAGTCCAATATGCAGGCTTAGACATCTTGGTGTCATGGAATGAGCTTTCCTTTGTTTCAGGAAGGCAAAGGAAAAATGAATGATATATATAGTGATTCTATAACACAATATAGTTGTGCTATTAAGTTTCTTATCTTTTTTATTTTTATTTTTTTTGGCCTTAGTATTTACTCATTGTTTTACATTATGGAAGTATCTTATGTTGAAACCTTAGTTCTTTATAAAATAAGTTACATCTTGTGTTGTTGTAGATGGCAATGGATTCAAGACTAGTACTATGAGACTGGGTGCCGATGTTATTGTTTTTAGTCGTGCAAAACATTCAGGGTACCTTCCTTTCTCAAATTCACTCATTTTTAGTCCTATCTAATCTTGTGCCTACTCATCTATCTTAGCATCTTTATCTCCATGACATTCAGCTTATTCTCTTGTTTAGCATGTAGTCCTATGAAACATTGTCAGTCTATACCATGTCAAGAACAATAAAACAAAATGATATTTTGAGAAAATAAAATTGACACAAGCATCACAAACATAAGGGAGAAAGCACACATACAAACAAAAAGCATGAACACCAGTGTAGTTAGGTCTCAGGAAACTGGTGGGTAAGAAATTTTAGTTCATACATTTGTTTATCACTGAAAAGATATCTGTTGTCACTGTAAATAAACAGCCTCAGTCATCTTTGAACTGTACCACCTCAAATTGAGACATAATGATTTAGGCTTGGTGTTTAAATTGTTTGCAACAAGCTAGGAACTTGAAAAACAAGTATTGTGAGGACTGAAGAGAAGAACTCTCTCCCTACCAGTTCTGTGAAGTATATTTTGTCTTATAGACACTTAATTTTAATGTTGTAAACTTTGTTTATTGTCTCCTTTCCTTAACAAACCAACTTTTTTTGTCATCTTCTTAATGGGTGTTATACTCTTCTTGTTTCATAAGAGTCGTTATTATACTGTACATTTTCTTTTATCTTCCTCAGTTCCTTGTAGTGTCTCTGCTGCACTACAATGTTTCATTCTCATCTCATTAAACTTATTTGTTTCTTGTTTTTCCATTTTATTGCAATAAGATGTCATCTAGTAGTAGAATTTTCTCGGGTTCATAGTTACTGATAATTGGGTGCAGGTGCAGTGTGCACACATATAGATTTATAGGGTACGAATTATGTTCATGAACTATTTCAGTTCTCTGCAAAACTCGTGTTAGTTTTATTATGCTGGTGTAACGAGATCTTAATGTTCTTTGGTTTGGACCTAATAGTTGTTGATAAGAGTTTATTGTTTTGCATTTCCTATATTTTGTCTTTCAGCCGGGCCACACAAAGTGTGGGTCTTCTATCTTATACCTTTTTGCGGATAACTGGGCAAGATGATGTGATTGTTCCAATGGTGATACTTTCTTTTCAAATGTTCAAATATTAAGTACTGAAAATTTTCATTTTTTTATTTTATATTTTTATGGTTTGTTTCGTTTTTTTCCTCCTTTTAGATAGATTTTGATATATCTGGCAACTGGGCTGAGCCAATTATTTATAGCTCACATGATGATTGGTCAGCTAACTTGCAAACAATTCTTGATTGGTCTCCCTTCACATCAAAGGAGGAGCTCATGCTTCAGGTTTGTATCATTCTACTGTATAAGTGTATATTTGTTGAAGCTTTATCGAATGAAGACTCTGGTTTTTCTGGATAAGTTATCTTTTATTTTTGTTTTCTTTTTTGGTAATACTTTAGTAGCTGATCTTGGAAAGGGACAATGCCTGAGAAACATGTAATATGGAGCAGTTTGTGCAAAAAATATGCACTCCAGTGAGAGCCAAGCCAGGATCTTGTTGCAAATAAACTTTTGTGCCAAAGAGACTGGCTTAAAGATACTAGTTATGTGTTGGTTTGGATTGGCTTTTTTGGAGAAAAAAAGTATTTTTTTTTTCAAATTGAAGTACTTTTGTTCAATTTTAAACCTCTTTGGATACATCTTTTAAAAAAGGCAAATTATTTGCTTTTTCTAAAAGTTAACAATACCTTGCTTTAGAAAAAAACAGAAGCAAAAGGCGTTTTTAATACTTGAAATTTTTTTTTAAAAGCCTATCCAAAAATGTGAAATAGCTTTTATCTATTAAAAAAATATATTTTTAAAAAAAATGAAAAAAATAAGTATTTTTTCGAAAGCCAATCCAAACTGACTCATAGTCCAACCATATACAACAGTTGTAGCTTTGTTTGCTTGTTGCCACAAGATTTTACCTTCTTAATACAGGCCATACGCAACCTTTCCAAAACGTCCTTCACTTGATTCTGTATGCTAGCCAAGGAATTTCATCTTGATTCTGTGTGCGATGATATTTTTTGGACACTTAGAAAAAGTTAGTTTGCCGCTGTTTTCTTTTTTAAATTTAAATTATTTATTTTTTCGTTTGTGTGTGTATATTGAAAAGGAAGAGAAAAACCAGTTAGTTGCTTACTGTGGTTGGGTCTAATAACGTTTTAGTTTTTCTATGATGCTGATACGACTTCTCAGTTTCTCACTAAAACACTTGCGCTTCTAGCAGCAGATGATTTGTGCATTAAGTTTAATTTGTCAGTCATATTTATACACTTTGTTCTACATTTGATAAAGTTGTCAAGTTTTGTGCCTCCTTTTACTGATAAGTTTATTTATATTACTTCTCAGTTTGATGATATAGGATCTCATGGAACCAAAATCATAATATATAATTTGTGGTTGAATGATGAAGGGATATATGAACTGAGTTTTGATGACGATGCTGAGGTATGTTGTGCATCTTTTTGATATATTAAATTTGTTCTTTTTTCCCTTTCTTTTGGAGGGGGAGGGGGGAGTGGGGGACTTAATCTAACTCTTTACTGTTAGTGTTAGCAGAAAAATATACAAATATATCTTTGTTAGCATGTCTTGAAATGTATCTTTACTTTAGAGAAATTGAGAAAAAGAGAAGGGAGGCTGCCAACGAATTTATTTATTGAATTTTTGATAAAACAGTTTTCTCGCAATTGACAAAGGATGAATATCAAAGGTTCAGGAGGACAAGGCCTCATTTTTATAAGAATAATATTTAACAAAAGTGAAAAAATCAATGAAGTTTTCCAATTTGTGGTAATTCTGACTAAGAAATTGATGGAGCTGTAATAGAAAGAGTGAAATAAAAGAAGGGGGGGGGTCCTTTTCTTTTTCTTTTTTCCTTGAAATAACTGCAGCTTGTATTATTGGGGTTATTTGAGTTTCAATATCATACCCAGTCCTAGGAAATATATAACTTCTGAACTTAATGTTGTTGTCAATGCATTCATGTCGCAGTGACCAGTGAGTGCAGTGGTAGTCTGTGCATCTGAACTTCTGCATGCTAGGAGTTTCTTTAGATATTTAATTACTTTGATATCATTCATCAACATGACAGCAGTCACGATCTGCTTTAACTTTGTTCAGGATATCATGCTGAGAGATGAGGCTAATCAGGGTGGAACAGTGAAAAAATTGAAGAAAAAAGTTGTTGAACTTCAGTCGCATGTTTCTTACCGCCTCCGTTTTTCATTAAGGGTAAATGTTATATGCCGAATCTTTTCAACAATTTTAATTATCTGCTGCAGGGGGGGGGGGTGTGTATATATGTATATTCTGATTTACCCTTTAAATGTTTCAGGTGTATGTTTCAATGTTGTACCTGAGAAAATTTTCCAACTTCAAAATCATATTAAGGGGAAAACCTGTGAATCAGTTTAACATTGCAGATGAGTTAAAGCATTCTGAAATTGTTAGGTACAAGCCCAAGCTAGCCGCAGCAGCAAAGGAGGTGAGGCCCATGATATGAGAGTTCAGATTTTGAATTTCATAAAAAGGAATTTCATGTAGCACTACCTTGAAAATTGATACACTTCATGAAATATCATTTTGTTGATAAAATATAAACTGAGAGCCTGCATGACATAACTTGTTGATATTCATCATGTTTTCATAAATTTGTTCATTGATAAATTGAAGCATTCATTTCATATAAATCCAGAATAAGTGGCTCATTACAGGAGTCCTCCCAATAATATTGTGTTTAAAGGATTTCCAAAGCAAATATATAGTGTATTGAATGCTGAATACTTGGGATTTTGATTTCCAACCATTAGATTAAAAATACCCTTTATAAATCCTGTGTTCATTATACTTACCGGTGTTCTAGTCCTATGTATTATTATGTACTATTTGTTTATTTGGGTGCCATTATTTTAGTACAAATATTTGTTTAAATAAGAAATGTACTTTTAATCTGTATTGACATGCTAGGTAAATTTTAAAAGTAAAATTACTAGAAAAGAACTGAAAGATTTCTTTGAGAAGCCATAAATGAAGATATTTTAACATTATCTTATTATAAATTAGTATCACAACATCTGTCATGAATCATATCTATCTTTAGACCATTTTATTTAAATTTCTTTAAGTAATTTGCCATAATGCCCTCTAGTTTTGTTAGATTTACCTTAACCTATAGTTGTAGGACTACCTTCCAGCTGATCTACTCTATTGAAGTGGGTCTCTAAAAGTGTTCTTCAAACCTGTTCATAACATCTAAGGCAAGATCCACTGTTTTCTAAATAATTTGTACTACCTCAACTCTATCTAATGTTGTAATTCCTGCCCAATGTGTAGTCCCAAAAACATTGCAAATATACCCTTATTCCCTTAACCTATGGTGGTACTTTGTTTTTCTCTAAAGTAATATCTGGGTCGTTTAAGACATTGGAAATAAGATAGATACTCAAATCTCATGACTTATGGTGTATTATTCTTGATTCACTTCTAAGTACCAAACTGACATTCCATGTACTCCATCTTATTTTATGTTATGTAAACCCATGCTCTTCTCAAAGCTTTTCTCTGGCTCCGCAACTCATCATTCTCATTTTTTCTTTTTGTTGATTTCCTATTTGGACTTTTTTATTGCAGAAAGCATGTGCCACTACCTAGTCTTAAATATGTTGAATAAATATATCCAGGATATTGAGAAAATTTATAAATTATATCCAAATGTACTATAAAGTTTGCTTTGTTAAAGTAAATATCTTTTAAGAAAGGATCTATTTGGAGAAAATAATCTAGATGAGCCTTGATTGTGATGGACGTATATTATATTCTTTATGAATATGTGACCTCCACTCGCACTTGGTGTGGTTTGTTTCTTACTTTTTGTTTCTAAAATTTAAGGGTTTCTTGATTCTCTTTCCTCCTTTTCTTTCCCATTGCAATTTGAAACTAATCTCTTTCATATTCTTTAAGGTTACTGTGAATACGACCATTGGATTTGTCAAGGAAGCTCCTAATCTTAACGTGTCTGGATTTAATGTGTACCACAAAAATCGCCTAATTAAGGTATTTTTCTGGTTATGTTTTCAACTCGATTTTATATCTTCTCTCATTTGGGAAAACTCTTCATTTCTTTTCTTTTGACCTTTGGAAAGTATCGTCTTTCATAATCAAAGAAATGAAATGTTGAATGTTCAACTTGAAAGCTACAAATGAATTCAACTACAAACTCGATTTTTACCTTAACTTTTTAAGTCTTTCAACTGATACTTGATTTTTAAATTTTGGTGAAGACAAATGACAGAACGTCAGAACTTTACATTGTTTGTTATCATAAGTATGACTTAAGTAGCAATTTGTTTGCTATTTATTTATAATTCTGATGGTCTCGTGACTAACCTTTTTGTGAGCATGCAGCCCTTCTGGAAAGTAGTACCAGATGGTTCATCAAAAGGGATGGGTGTTGTTGGTATTTTCCTGTTCTTAAAACTGTTGAGCCCTCTGTGTCTGCATTTACTTCAATATTTCCATGTTTTCTAGTTTACTGACATATTGTAATATGTAGGGGTTCTTGAAGCCAATTTTATGGAACCAGCACACGACAAGCAGGATTTTGAGAGATCATTGCTTTTCATAAGGATGGAAGCCAGGCTGAAACAAATGACAATGGATTACTGGTTTGTGACTGTATAATAAATATTTTATTTTAATTTTATATAACAATAATTAAACTTATAGTACATATGTAGCTAAGGAAGGGAAGAGGAAACATTGAACCTGACTCGGTCATTTTTAGTGTGCATTTTTGTTTCTGATTTTCAAAGAAGTGGTTTTGCTTTTATTAATTAATTAATTAATTAATTAACCTGAAAAATGCTGAAAACTGATTTTTATAAGAAGCTACTCGTTTTAGCTACTCCTTGAGGAATTTTGTGATGTAAGGCGGAAAAAAGGAGTAAACGTCCAAATTGGTCCTCAACGAATTTTAGATTGAACATTTCTGTTTTCAACAAGTTTTTATTCTCTAGAAGACTTCGAAAATTACTCCTGTCAGACAGATTGGTCTCTTAATTGCTTTCAGTCAAATTTTTTAATGTGAACGTTGGACAAATAAGTTCCTAAGAATTTTGTATGCAAGACAATTAGGTCTCCAAAAAATCTAGACTAGTATGCTGTTAATAGATGATATTGTAAATGTTCGTAAGAGGTTTTTGATAAGTCTTTTCTAGAATATCCATATATTAAGATCGAAATTTTTTTTATTTAAATGATGTACTCCTCTCATATTATGATGTTGATATTCATTTGGTGAAATTCGTTTCGGACTAGACAGGAAAGCTTGCTGTCACTTGGTTGGATATCAGCCACTAAATTTCAAGTCACAAAGTGCGCAAAAGGAACGCCAAATTCAAAAGTCTGCTCGACGGTCAACTTATCCTCAGATTGAATTGCTTGATGATGAAGAGGAAATTAATTTTGCAGTTGGCCATGGAGAAAATCCAAGTTCAGATTACTCAATTGTGAATCTTCCAGCAAACGGCATGCGGCCATTGAATCAGGGGCAACATGTAAGTAGCTGATGTAGTTTGCAAAAGCAGTGTGTCAGTCTTTTATCTGATATAGGGTAACATGCAGTATTGGCTTCTATATGAACCTAACTCGGAAGAAATAATAATTTGATTGGTGTGAATCTTAACCAAAAAAATCTGTTAGAAAGTTGGAGCATGTCCATAGTTGTTTCTATGCTTGTGTTTTCTTTGTAGATCTTGTAACTGGGTACAAAGTTATGAGAAGGAGAATTATTAAATGTTCTTGGATTGTTATGTGAGATTGTGTTCATTTCATTCAAATTAGCATTGCAACCACGATTTATAGTTGGATCTTTTGCCTTTTAATTTAAACATAAAATCCAAGGTTGGATAAAGGAAGTGAGTTGTACATCTACCATGAGATGTAGCTGAGATGTCATGTTCTAAATGGAATGAGTATAATTTTGTCATGACGGGAATATATAATAATTTCTCAAGATAATAGAAGACAACAAATTTCATAAGTCCCCAGAACCAAGCCTTATTTGAATTGGTTGATAGTGGTTGCATACTACTTGAAAAAAAAGAAACCGTCACCCTTTTCTAGGCTTAGGAATGCCCATGTAAAATGTTGACTTGGTTTCAACCAAACCAACAAAAATATTGTGTTGTATGAATCTTCTGAGCAGGTTATGTTTTTTTTCCGTGCATAAGCATGTGAGTTTTTATGGATCAAGATCATGTATTGTTTCTTTTAACAGGGTACGTCTGATAAGATATCAACGTCTGTCGTAACTGCGGGATCCATTTCTATTGATAAAATCTGTGAAGAGAACATAGAGCTTTTCATGAGGTAAATATCATTTCAAATTGTTTATGGATACAAACCAATATTTTTTTTTCCATTTTAATCCCTGCTATAGCTATTGTCTAGTTGTACACTTTTACTTGATTATTCAAATGTAAAAAATTAGAACAACAACTTTCTCTGGTAGTATTGCATTAGATAGTAATTTTTTACTTTATGAAGTTCAGCATGCAAGCCTAACATGATAGTGATTTTGATCTAACAATTTGGTTGATTATAATGGCCACCCTGAAGTTACACTTGGGTTCTGAGACAGAAATAGAAAGACAAGAGACAGAAGATATTTTTATCCGCAATTTAACGAAATACGTAAAATAAATGAATTCTGTTATATATATAGTGCATGCTATGGTGGCTTTGGTGTCTTAAAAAGTGTTACTGAAATTAAAGCAACATTTTTTTTACTATTTAAATGCTTTTTAATTTAAAAAATTAAAGAAAAAGCATGATCAAAATGTAGAAAAAGTGACATTAATTTAAACAACACTTGTATAGGCATCATAGACACTATAACCATAGACACCATAGACTCCATCACACATATGTGTGTGTGTGTGCAGTTTGTTATTTTAAGTTTCCATCGTTGAATCGAGTCCTCAATAAACTCTCTATCTACAGGTTTGAGGAGTACAAGATGAAGGAGATAGAGTTGATCGAGACGGTAAAAGCTAGATAACAAAGTTTGATTATTATGGTTCAAATAGTTATTGCATATTTATATTTGATTGTGTCGTTTTGCTGACGTAAAATAGGTAGAAGTCTTGGAGGCGGAGTTGAAAGAAATCCAAAGCAAGTCCGCTGAACTTTCTTCACTCTTAGAGGCTAAGAGGAACCATAGAGCTTGATAGTGACATGTTGACGCATTATGTTTGCGCCAAGAAAGGGAACATTTTGTGAACCACGCGCCAATGTTACAAAGGCAAGGCTTCTTGTTACTAGTTTAGAGTATACTAGAATCTAATTGGTCCAGGATACATGATTTCTAGTTATTGGGAATCTAGTTATCAAAACCGAATCTTGGTGATCAATCATTTTGCAGAACACACTTTTAAATTTGAAGCACTGTTTTGTATATAAACATTTGGTTAGAGTAATATTAAGTGTACAAAACTTTTAACTTACTAACCAAGTCACAGCGGCCCCACCATGTTGTGCATTGCCTAAGCTTTCCAGTCATTATAAGGCCCATATAACAGGTGATAAGAGAAATCCATACTTACACAGAACTATGTAGGACTGTCAGTTGTGTTTGGTTACTTGGTTAGTGTGTATTTTGAGACGTAGTGATATAGATATAAAAGATATGAACATAAGAGTACATATACTTTTTAACTTGTTTTGATGTGAGACACTACAATAAAAAAACACATGCAAATCAAATGTCAAATTTGCTCTTAGACTATTGCTCTTTCTCTATAAAAAATTAAGTGGGCCTCACTTAGCTAGTTCAAGAGATAAAAGTTGCCTCATACTTATAAAGATTATCACTGGATGCTCTAATACCATATAAGAAATTAAGTGGGTCTAATTTATCTCAAAAGTTTTTTTTTCTTTTTTGGTTTACCCAAATGGTATCTCCCAACCCAGGTTATGGACTAATCTGTCGCGGATTTAAGCTCCATTTAAAGGTCTGTCGGTGGTCAATGAGTTGCTGCATGCACAAGGCGGGTTCGAACTCCCGACACTTGTTTAAGCGGACGAATGAGTTGATCACTCGACCAACTCAAGTTGGTTAATTTATCTCAAAAGTTAGCTCAAGAAGTAAGGGTTGTTTCACATTTATAATGATTATTAGACTTTTAATTTTAGATATGCGGGACTTAATATTCTACACCAACACAACATTGATTTTTTAATCTCTACTAAAATCAATCACTTTCAAAAGCTCTAAATAGATGACAAATTTAATCCAAAAATAATATAATTTAAAAATGATTATATAAAGACCAGAACACAAATTTAGCCCTTTCTCTACTATAAAAACGGTTTGAATCCGCAACATTTATATTAGAAAAACTGCCTTGGTTTTTTTTTTTATGAACATATCTATTGACTCAGTGAGAGGGAAAGAGGGAGGGAGGAGAGGCAGCGACAAGAGAGAAAGAAGAGAGGCAGCGGTGATAGGAGGTGGAGGAGGAGGGAGAGGTAACAGTGATAAGGAGAGAGGGAGGAGAAATAAAAAGGTGAGGAAGGGGTGCATGGATCCTCAATTTTTTTTTCTTTTCAATAGTTTTGTCAAGTGTGATATTTTAACATTTAATATTTTTTTAATATATTTTCTTTTGGTCCTATTTAAGAAATATATAATGAGAGATTATATTTTATAATAACAATTGGGAGGAAAAAAATGATCTATTCTCAAGGAAGAATAAGAGTGTAGAAGATGAAGGATCGGAAATGGAACTATGAAATGGAGGGACAGTCAAATCAACTCTTAATATAAGTGAAAAGTTTTAATTTTACTTCTAACAATGATAAGATTGGAAACTTTTAGGTGTACAATTGGAATTTTTCAACCTTAAGAATGAAATTTAAAGAATAAAAGTAAAATGTTTGGTAAACGTTAGAGAGTTAAAATAATAAAATTACAGTTTAGGCTTGTTATTTGAGTTGGTTAAGCCGCCGAATGAAATGAGTCTAAAAAGGGGGTGGTTTGATGATGATGTCTCATACCTGTATGCTTTTCATTGAAAAGAGGTCAGCAATTGGCAGTCACGATAGCGATTTGAACCTGACATGTCTCATGGCCACAAGTCCATAACTTGCAGTTCAAAATTATCTGAAAACACCAAATACAGGCCCACGCTGATCATAACTTCAGATTTCGTAGTCATTTTCTAAGACAGGGTTATCGTTAGTGCTTTTTAAAATAATTGCGCGCCCAATGAGCCTTAAGTTACACGGCATTCTGCTTCCTTCTCATTTTAAAGATTTCGGGTTCAACTCCTACTAACATCAACCAAAGAGAAAAAAATTAATAAGTATACGAGGAGTATGTGAGTATATTACTTGTATCTAGAATTGGAAATTGTCCAATCCACCTAACAAAAAATAAAAAAATAAAAAAATAATTACGTGAAATATAGCTCACCTTTATAAATATTTAACTTACATAATACTCTATTTAAAAAAAAAATCATTTACAACTATTTTTTCTTAATCCATTTTTAGTTGTCATAAACACATTATCCTTTTACAATCACATTACTTGATTTGTACAAGAGGCTATTTGAAAGTACGTACCTAATTAACTATTTGGTTTATTTACACCGGATTCTAATATATCATATACAACAAATTTAGCACTAATTTTTAGTAATTTTGGTCAGTATTTAGTCAGTATAAATATTAAATTATTTTTAATAAATAAATTTTATTGATTATATGTATAAATTTTAATAAATATAAGTATAAATTGTGTTAACTTATATGTATAAACTCTAATTAATATTAGCAAATTATTACTAACTAAATATTGAGCTAAAATGATTATATTTGTTCTCCTTATAACAATATGTAACATATAATACTCATAAGTATATGTATAGCATTTCCTTTCTTATCTCAAAAATTGCATAAATTATACATTTTGCGAAACCACAAACTTTAGTCCTCTTTATGCCATAAACCCTAAACCATTTCTTACCAAATTTCAATTATACCTTGAAATAATATTTTTTGTCCTAGTTACCTTATGAGCCAACCCAAATAAGAGAGGTTTCACCATGAAGAAGGGTATGCGAGGAGGAAAGAAATATGAGAGAGAGGGAGTCAAATTAAGGCGAAAATTTACATGTATCTATCTTCATGTGAAATTAATAACGGAAAATATTAGATGATTTGACATTTAATTACAGTAAAAACTCGTGTATCTATTGTGAAGTTAATAGCAAAAAATCGTTAAATAATTTAATATATTTAACTAAATTATCATCTAATAATTTTTAATTATTACCTTTACATGTAGACAACTGTAGGTGTCAATTTTTATCTAAAATTATTTATGTGGATAAAAATCGCTATAACAAAAAGAGGGGAGACTTTGAGAATTAAGATAAATTAGGTATGCAGTAGTCAAATTTGTAAATATATTGACAGAGACGGTTACCAAATCCAAAGACCATTAGAATGGGTAGATAATTTAATGTGTTTCGTACATTTATAAAATGTGATAAGTCCTTTAAAAGAAAAAAAAAATCCGAATTCCTTTTTAAAAAATAACGACAGAAAGAGTATAAAAAAGGTGATAAGAAATAAGTAAATAAATAAATAAAAGAGAGAATGAACAATGAATGTGACATTTTAGTAGTATATATAAATAAACTTTTCCGACATATTATTTAATTTTCCAATTTTTTCTATCGTCTTTTCATTTGCAATTACATAACGATCAACGTCACACATGATGACGAGGCATTCGTTCCCAATTGACGGACCAGTATTTTCAATTCTGATCTGTGTCCTTCATTCTAGAAATGTCTCACTCTCATTGATGATTAAATTACATGCTGAATATTAAGCCAAAATGCAAGGAAAAAAAAAAGGTGATAGCCATTGCATCTTTAATAGCTACATCAACAAAAGGAAACAGCCAAGGTGACCAAATACATGCAATACTTATTATCATTTACCTCTCTTAAACCTCTTTTCCGGAGTGATTAATTAGTTTATACGTGTAATATAAGATATTTAGTATTACATTTTATCGAAAAAGTACACTAATATCAAATATGATATTGTCCAAATTATTTAAAATTTAGAGAAGAATAGACTACACTAACTAATTTTAGCATATACCGGCGGTTCCTAATAATTATTATGATTTAACGTCGGTTGTCATGACACAAAATAACAAATATTGTCAAATAAAAATAATAGTACAATATGTACTTATGACTAATCAATCCGCTCATGTCCTATATATATATATATATATATATATATATATATATATATATATATATATATATATATATATATATATATATAAAAGTGGAAACTCAGGTGCAGTCAACTTCACGTGAAGTTGATACTTGAGAGCCGTTAGATGATTAGACTAAATTTTCATCTAACGGCTTTGAGGTATCAACTTCACGTGAAATCAACTTCACCTGAGTTTTCACCATATATATATATATATATATATATATATATATATATATATATTGAAAGGTTATATGAGGGAATAGAAACAGGGTGGGTTTCATACGAAATAGACTAGTGTGTAAATTTTTACTAATTGTAGATAGGGTAGTGCTAGGAAGTCAATGGCCTAAGTGTACAATGTGTACAATGGACTAAATCTTTGGTCCATGAATAAAATGAACATCACCCATACTATCCAGAATAATCATCCAGATACTAGGGATAATAAACATCTTATGTCATAAAATCACTCATCCCAAAAATTTAAGTTGATTTTGGAGTTCACCAAGAATTGAACCCTTGACCCTTCAAATCTAGAACTCTAATACCATATCATGAACCCACTCATCCCCAAAACGTAATATGACAGGACAATGTAGCACTAAATATAGTGGCGGTTTTGCATCAACCGCCGCTAAATATAACTAAAGTGTAACAAGGGTTGACATGGCAGGAGCACAAAAATCAGACCAATTTAGTTAGTGTGCGTTTTCAAAATCCAAAAGTGAACCATGCTTTATTAGTTCGTTTTTGTCTTGACTCTTTAGTATATGTTATGCGCGCTTGACTTAACCTAAAAAAAATGTAACCATCTTAACTTTGTACATTAACATAAAACTAATTAATAAGACTAATTAGTTAGTTTTGTTGATGCATTGAAATGGCAGACACTAATTAAGACAGAAACTGACAGAGACTGCCCCCTCCTAGAACCTACATACTCTAGCTAGCTATATAGAGAGAGCAGTCATACACGGCTTTGTTTTGTTTTGTTGGGACCGCAAAGCATTAAGGCAGAGAGAAGAGAAGAGAGTACAATTATGAATTGATCATGCATTCACTATCACTGCCCTTCTGCTCTTCAGCTCTGCATTACTACAACTACAGTATATGTTTCCATCCACCCATTAATAGTGCTCTTTTTTGTTTGCTGCCTCTTTTCTTCCTTCCTTTTTGGCTTCTTTATCACACTCTAACTTTGTTTATTGTGGAGCAAACACAAAACAATTCTCTCATTTATTTCTCTGTAGTTGCTTTTCTGGCACTTTATTTTTGCTCCATAGTGTGTGTCAATATTACTTCAAGAATCATGCACGGCAACCTCTTTTATTTTATTTATCAATCAACTATGTTTTACGGTGAAAATTCAGGTGTAGTCGAGTTCATGTGAAGTTGATAGTCGAGAACTGTTAGATGAAAATTTAGTTAAATCAGTCAAATCATCTGACGGCTCTCAGTTATCAACTTCACGTGAAGTCGACTACACCTAAGTTTCCACTGCACCATGTTTTATAAATCACAAATGTTTTTCACTCTATCAGCAAAATTTTAAATAGAGAAGTGTTAGGAGGCTAACAAATTTTGTGATTTATAGTCATCACTAATATTTTTAATAGTATAAAATTATATCTAATAATATAAAATTATTCACTTTTATTTTTTTGATTAAGTACTGACCAGATTTTAATAAAAATGCTGGCCGTAGACTTTCTCGTAACGATATATATAGCTCAGCTTAGTGTTACTTTATTTATTATTTTGGTTTGTTATTGCTATTGCCATCAATTATTAAGGTTTTGAATAACCAAACATATGTAAAGTTCAAGACTATATTATTGTGTATGGAAAGTAGTTGAAGCCAGTGACTGTTCAAATTTAGAAACCACTTCACTATTCACATTTCACACGATGTCCAAGTCTATGTATAGTATAATATAAGAGGATAAATATTAAGTGAATAAGTTATTTTTATAACTAAATTTAATCAAGTTTTTTTTTTAACAAAACGAAGAAGTGTGAATTCAAATGCATATATAAGTGATTTTTGTTATGTCATTAAGCTAATTAATTATTAAGATGACTTGGTCATGTAATATTATTCGTCCAAGAAATAAAACTATGAAAATCGTAGAGCAGCTGAGGGAGGTTTTAGTAGCATACTTAATGGATTTCTTTAGTGTCAGGGATATAATTAAAATATTTGTGTTTATAAAATTGCAAGCAATATAAAAAAATCATTTTTAAAGAATAATACTACGAAATGAATAAAATTTATTATTTTTTATTAATATTCGATTAATATTCTAAAGATGCAGTACTAAATTTTAAATAATATAGTTTAAAATTTTGGCCAAGTGATGGCTATTATATTATTAATAAAAAGTGTTAATCTCCTTACATTTTTTTAGATAAATATGTGATAAAATCATATCATTAATATGAGATGAAATTAATTGATAATTATCCAATTTAAAAAAACATGAGATTTATCCAAACTGAATTACAAATATATTGATATGTATTTTTTATATATATTTGTAAATAATTGATAATTGATATTTATCCCAATTTAAAAAAAAAAACTTTATTACTCCAAGAAATTATATGTAAATTGTTGTGGTATGTGATTTAATTTCTTTTATTTATTAATAAATAAAAATGTTTAATGAATATATCAAAATAATTATCAAATGATCTATTATATTTTTATTTGTAATTTAATTATAAATATATGTAAACACGAAGATGTAATTATTTAGCATTTCAATATATATTTTTATTCAATTAATTGATTAATTGCTAACTTTTGATATCTATAAAAAAAATTATAAAAAATCAACTAGTTAGCCAATGTTAGCTAACTTTAGAATTTAGATCTATAATGTAAAATTTAAAATAAAAAAATTATGATTTAAATTAAATAAAAATAATTTTAAAAAATTAAAAAATCATCATTTTTATTAAAATCTAGCTAACATTTAATCAATAAAAAAATAAATAATTTTATAATATTAAATATAATCTTACATCATTAAAAATACTAATAATAATTAATTAATAATTATAAATTACAAAATTTACTCTCCCTAACACCCTTCTATTTGTTATTTGAGCAGTGAATAGTGATATAGCCAAGAATTTCGTTTTTCTTTTGGCTTTTTTTTTAAGAGTTAACTGTGACCTGTTCTTATGGGATGTGGTATGTACTATGTACTACTCATAGAGTTTCAAAGCAAGGGTCCACCTATTAAACCAAAAGCTTCCTATTACATTCCATTACAGTTGAGTTTTTTAAACTCAACTTTAATAATTAGGTGAATTGGTAAAAGTTATTTAATACTTTAAATTTTATTATGATCATATTTTTAAATAATTTCATATTTGTATACTCCGTTCAAAAATATATTCAGTTTCTATATATATTTTAAAAAATGTTACAACCATCCTTACTCATAGTTATGGTTAGGGTAATAGTTAAATAAACGAATTTAAAATTAAATAAAACTGAAATTTAGAATTAATTTAAACTCACATAATGGGCTGTCGACCACTTGTCAACAAATCTCTCATTATTTATCTTCAAAGTCTGCATATACTTAAAAATCTCCGTCAATGTGACTTTATAATTCAACAACTTAAACTATAAATTCATATATCTATCAAACATTTTAATAAACGAACAAATTAAAAAATAACAGATAAATACGTATAAAGCAAATTTTAATTTAAAATTTTTTGGCTTAAATAAAAATCTTATAAAAATTTTGATAGAATTTTCTCTGAAATTCGATATATCCACCCTTGAAGAGTTTCATCCAAACCAAATTAATGTTATTATTTTCACAGTCAAGCAATTTTTAAACAATTTTAGCAGCAAGAATCAATAAACAGTTAAACAATCCAACAATCTCAAAGCCTAATCTAACATATTCTAACATATCCTAACCACCTAAATCCACTAAAATTGAATATTAAACACCTTAACCTCTACTAACTACTTAAGTAACTTGATAATGAAAAAAGAAATTAAACACCATAAACTCTTCTAACTAATTCTTACCAACCTCGTCTTCGTCTTCATGAATGTCGTCAAACCATTGGTATACCTCGACAACCTGCACGAAACCTTGTTGGCGATGTTTGTCAGACGTCAATACTTGAAGGCCTCATGATCTCTAAAATCAGCCTCTAAGTCAAGTTTGATGTTTGGACAGATCCACTTCGTCAGGTGGTCTTTTTCCTGACAAATATCGCTCATCGTCGGCTGAAAATATTTGGCTTTTCGATGGCCGTATATCTTGCAGATTATGAGGTTATACTCTGCATCTTAGATGAATTTCAACTGCACAAAGTGATTCACCAACATTAGTTACTTGGAATAAAATACAGTTCAAATACAGTGAATCAATTTTAACCAAATTAAATTCTTACCGCTCACTTCTGAAACTAGCGCTCTCTGGTCTCAGTCGAGATCTGCGTGTAGGTCGTCTATGGATAATCATTCATGGACTTAGTAACCTCGGTTGTCTTTTATGTGCAAGTATTGGGGTTCGATGCAAACCTGTCACAGAACAAATCGCACAGGAAGAATCGCATAAGATAAACAAGCTTAGCGTAGACAAACTAAAGATAAACAAACTTAACACTATAAAAGTAAACTCATGAATCTGACTGCATGCCATCAGGTTAGATTCTCAGTGGGATGACAGACGGTGGTGGAGGAACATCCTGCTTGAGAACATTGGAGGTATCACCCACCACATGCTCTGTCGATGGGGTTGCTGCATCTGCAAGGGAGTAGCAGACAGAGGCACCTAATTCGGATTTGGGACCATGATAAACTATTGGTCCAACGGATTCGTCTGTGTCGTCAGGAGTCGACGGGGTAGTTGGGATAGAGGTCGATGACTGGACATCCCTAAAGAATTTAGTGGCAGCCCACCCTCTACTGCGACTATGTGTCACACTTGATCTCTTTCTATTACCTGTTGTCATGTCTCTACAGTGTATATATTAATAACATATTAATAACATAACAAACATTTTACTAATACACTCAACACAGTAACTATATTAATAAATCTTGAATTATAGCATCAGTCAAAACACAATTAAATAAAAATTCACAGCATGACTATAAATCCTAAAGATAATTATTTTATATTCATTTTATATATAGGGCTAATCAAATTAAAGATAATTATCAAGTAACTAAGCATATCATTCCCATAGTTGTTTAATTTTATCCTAAAACTCAAGTTACATTCCAATCACGTGATACATTTTTAAGTCTTAGGCACAGTTTGGGTAAACAGTTTAATTAAGTTTCTTTTGAAAAACAACTTAAACAATAAATGACTATATTAAAAGTAGCTTACAAATAAATTTTTTGTGTTGTGTTTTTAGCTTTAAAAGTACTTATTTTATAAAAATGTGATAAAAAGTAGTAGTATTATAAAAGAAGTAATTTTTTTAACTTCTCTATAAGTTTCAAAATAACTTCTTAAAAAGCCGCAAGTTTTAAAAATTGCACTAGATATTAATACTATTACTTTTCATAAGTCAAAAACTCAAAAAAATTACTTTTGAAACTTCCCAAAACGAGCCTTAACCAAATTAAAGTCCTCTACCCTCAAGGTTAACCGAAAAGATTGCAAATCCCAATTCATAAATCTAATCATGCCCCCTAATCTATGTATCTATCCACAATTAACCAAATCAAGAATTACAATACCAACCACAACTTAGTTAAGGTTTAAACTATAATTCCTTTGTCACTTATTACGACTAAATTCGCAGTTAGTGCTCCTTAACCAAATTAACATAAAATCTTTAACTTTAGTTTTTATAGACCAACATAGCAAATTCTAAACCTCAAGGGTGTATATGTATCAATATATCTAGAAAAATTCATAACTATACCGAACAACTTATTATCAAGCATAATCTACGTATATTATACCAAGCACTTAATTAATTAAAATTATCATCAAATTATTCGTATGTACATAATTGATTATCCCATTACATTTCAATCATTAACTTTAACAAAACCTATCTTTCATCAATTATCATAAAAAACTTTAATTTCAGTAAATTTATTACAACATAAACCTCAATTAAGATCACAATCCTCAAAATAATCGTTTGATTAAATATCATGTATTATCACATGGAGAAAGAGGGACTATGGAATTTGAGGAGCGACGGGGAAGGCGTCGGTGCTGGAGGGTGACGGCATCGGTACTGGACAGGGAGGAGCAGCAGTCTAGTGCGGTGTGGCAACGTTAATTGGTAGAAGAACAGGAGAGAGAGAGAGAGAGAGAGAGAGAGAGAGAGAGAGAGAGAGAGAGAGAGAGAGAGAGAGAGAGAGAGAGAGAGAGAGAGAGAGAGAGAGAGAGAGAGAGAGAGAGAGAGAGAGAGAGTTGCACCTGGTACCAGGGGAGAGGACGACCTACCTAGTTTTTGTGAGACGGAGAGGCAACAGCGAAAGCTTGGGGCCGGTGGCGGGAAGAGGAAACGGCTAGAGAGAAAAGGAGGAGGGATGTTAGAGAGAAAAAGAGTTTTCAAAATGAAGGGTGAGAGAGTTCATGCTTTCAATTTTATGGCTCATTATTGTCGGATTTACCGTCGCCTAAATCCGACGGTAATTCATAGCGAGTCACCAAAACGCATTGTTTCACTAAAATAGTTTACCGTCGGATTTATCCGACGATAAAGACCACGCTAAAGTCCATGCCTTTTTCCTCGTTTTGCTGCAGAGTATTACCGGCGGATTTATCGTCGGAATTGAAAATCCGCCAGTAACGATTTGCCTAAATGAATTTTATAGCAAAACCATAGGTAATATGCGACGCTAAATCCGACGGTACTTGACGCATTTCTATTAGTGTTTTTATTTGAATTTAAACGGAATAAAATCAAATATTCTATTTTATTTGGGCCTTCAGGATTTAATGAGAACCAATAGACAAATATAAATAAAATTCTAGGATTTTGATCTCTAATGTATCAAAATCATCTTACAATTCTTGTTCCATCTGAGAGTTATTATTCGACATAAAATAAGAATTTTATAAATTTTAGTTTTGGAAAATTAAAAAAATCACATCTCTCAATCATGCTTTTAAATTGAAGTATGCTTTTGTTCTCATATATTTTTTAATGATTTATCAGGAATGATTTTAGAGTTAAAGAATCCAAAAAATTCATCGGTGTGAAGTTACAGACACACATATGTGAAATCATAACATGGAGACCATATACATATGCAGTGCAGCTTGATTTTACATCCTATACAAAATTACACGGAAGAACTAAATCACAAGTTGTCTGAAAAACTAGAAATGAAAAATATTAGATAATAAATTATTTTTGCAATCAATTTTAACTAATTTTTAAATATATTTTTGATTAATTTTTATTGTCACTAAATTATTAAATTAATTTAATTAAATTTAATGATTAAAACTACTTAGTCATATAACATCATCAAATTGAAATAACACTAGCTAGTGGATGAAGGATGATGGAGAGTGAGTAACCGAAAAGAGCTTGTGAAGCAAAGGGAACATATATAAAATGGGTTAATAGTGAAATTAGTTCTTAAAAGGTAAGGCATTTTTTAAATTCATTTTTAAAAGATTTTTTTAATTAAATTGGTAATTAAAAAATTACAAATTAATCATATTTGTCATCCAATCACTCTATTAATAATTTTTTTCAAAGATTGATGTTGTAAAACGTTAATTGATAACGTATATAATATACCGGATATGTCTAATTAGATATTGACCAAATATATTTATAAAAAATTTAATTTTTTTTTCAATTACAAAAATCCTATTCCTAATATGACCTAGTGACTAAATTAATATATTTTCGTAAACATATTTAATTTAATCAATGTCTAATTGAACATGTTATATGTCATGTATGCTATCAGTTAACATTATTTCACACCATCAATCATTGACGAAAATTGTGAGTGGAGTAGCTGAAGAACAGATATAATTAATTCGTAATCTTTAAAAGACCAATTTGATTAAAAAATTTTCAGAAACAAATTTAAAGATTGTCTTATCTTTTAGAAACTAATTTGACTATTAATTCTATATAAAATTGAAATAGTACGATAGGAAATCCAGTAGAAGCAAACAATAATTTTGTTAGAATATAATTAAGATCAATTAGTATTATTTAATATATCTGAATATTTATTATTATGATTCTCTTAATACCTATAAATACCTTTTTATATTATATCATTCCAAATAATTTAAATAAACAACTTGAATACACTCAATAAAACACAAATTATTTTTTCTATTTTAGTCTCTTATTTCTAACAAATTTAACTAGCTAGCAACTATTATATCTTGTATATATATCTTCTACTTTTAGTTGCAAGCAAGCTAAGGAAGAATAGAATCCAGGAAAAGAGGAAAATCTTTTAATAAAGTGGGGAGAACATGGAGATTTTAATATCGTCAGCAACATCCACATCTCTCTGCTGGTAAATAGATATAAAGTGGATGGTGAGATATAGATCTCAATAATTTCACCATTGGGAAAGAAATATAATAAAAAATTATTAAAACAAAATCCCATAATTCAGATTTTCTGGAGCTTCATTTAGTGGACACTGTCCAACGTTATATGAGTGTCTCTTCTCGGGAAAGATAATATACACTACTAATGAAAGTACCATTTTACGCCCTCGTTACTACTTGCCATTTTAATTTGTTGCAAATTTTTATCCAAAATAAGTTTTTTAAAAAAAATCTCGCTATATTTTGATGACAAAATAAAATTAAAAGAAAAAATATTTAAAGAAAAACTTTTTCAATGTATTGAAGAAAAACATTAAAATAATCTATTAAAACTTCTTTAATTATTTTTTGTTAGGACACTATTTAGTAAAATTCTAAAAACAATGTCTATTTAGACACCAACATTACCCCCTACAAGGAAAAAAAATGTTTTTGGTGACAATTTTTTAATAGTCATAATGTTATTATCACTATTTCAATTATTAAATACAGTCTTTTTTGCTAATATATATTTGTTATTTAATACTCTAAGTTGTAATGACAATAACAACTTTTGTCGCTAAATAATTACTGTTACAATTATACTTTTGTGCTAATTAGTTGAGTGTTCTTTTCTTTCTCATTAATTTCAGTGAAAAGAAGTTAAGTTAAATCCTTTTGTAATCAAATTTTACTAATCTTCAACTTCTTTCTTCTTACCAGTGTTATTACCATCATCATCGAAATCGTTATCGTTGATATTTTTCGCTTTAAATTCGCTTCTATGTTTTTGCTAAAGGATCTGTTATAACCGTCTTCACCAAAATTTGCCAATAACTACTAATTTAGTGGTTTCATTCTTTTGGTATCAATTTTACTTGATTTTGTGTTCTTGCAAATTAAAGGAGATTGAAGCACGATATTATGAATTTTTCTCTTCAGCGTGAATTATAAGTCTTTTTAGTAGGAATAATAATACTTTTTTTTTGGTGTTGCTATGAGTATACCCAAACAAATAGAATTAATAACTTTTTTTGTGTTTGATAAATATTGTGGATTTATTATTGATATTGTGAATATAATGAAATGTTTCATTTTGCTATAATTAATTTTAGTATATTTATATTATCTACAAATAATAATAATTATTGGCAATAATAATTTTGAAATTAAAATAAAGGTTGATATCTATCATATAATAATAACAATGAATATAATTGTAAAAACTTAAAAGTTTTAGTGAGAATAATAATGAAAACTAAAAGTTAATAACATGATAATGCTATAATTATCTTTAGTAGCTACGTAAATTGTCAAAAATAATAACCGTTAAAAGATGTAGTCTTTGTTTTCACTAAAAATATTTAGCAACAAAATATAAAATGATTAATAATATTTAATTACCAATAAAAGTATTGGTGGTAATTTATATTGTCTAAAAATAAAATAATTTATCATTAAAAAAATATTTTTTTTTCTTGTAGTAATATCATTGTTAAATCAAATTTTGAGCGTCTTTAATTCTCATTCATTTACCTTTAGTTTTAAACGGTGTCTGAACAAAAACAAAATTTAGTGTACAAATCGTACTTTTATTTTTGGGGCAAACTGGTGGAGCTTTTTGCTTTTATGTACCATTATTTAATTACTACAAATGTTATATAAACAAATGAAATAGACATATATACAAGACAACTATATTTAAAAAAAATGTGTTATAAGTCTATTTATATTTTCAATGATACACTTTTCTCTTATTTTTATGTGATTGTCTTGTATAACTATCAAATACCGTTGTTCATGTAGGATTAGTGCACTACTAGAAAAATTATTTTCTGTGGCCATTTATTTTTTTTTTTAACAAAAATAGGCTTTAACATATTTATTAGTAATTAGACATAAATCGTCTTATATTTTATCATTAAAAGATTTTAGCGACAATTATACAATTACCAATAAAAAAACTTTTTAATAACTGCAAAAATATATAATTAATTACCACGGTAACATATACTAATAACAATAAATATATAATTATCACAAAAATATAGTTAAATAAGATATATAGTAAGTAACTATTACATTATTATGCAAATTATTTTTGATATTGGGGTGGAAATGGTGTTTTTTAGGATTATAAATAATAAGGGTGTTATTTTTAAATGTGGAACTTTTTATTTAAAATGTAGAAATTGGACCTTTCAATTTGTTTGGGAATAAAAATCGGACCATCTGATTTATAAAGAACAAAAGTCGGACCCTCCGATTTGTAAATTTTTTTTTCAAAAAATCATAACCAACAAATCCGGCTCTCCGATTTGATATTTAAAAAATTTAAAAAATTAAGTTACAAAGTAATCGGTAAGTTCGATTACTGATTCCCGTATCAAAATAAAACACATGCACACATCAACAGAATTGAATTACACACATTTATCTTCTATAATAAAAATTTTTAACCACATTATTACCACTAAAAATAATTTTTATTGTAGTGTTGTTTAGTTATCCCCATAAAAAAGAAGGTACATAAGAACGTGAAAGGGAAAACTACATAAGAATAAAGTGGTAGTTGCAGCATCTCTAATTAGAAAACCAAGAAGGCATGCCTCCTTCCAACATGTAAAGTACTACTAGTGTACGACTTAATCTATCTGCCACCAAACAATTACTTTTCAACTAAAACCACCAATTAATCACTTGAATGAAAACAAATACAATTCTACTAGACTTAGTTAACACTTAACACACATACATACAAATAGATTATTGTTACATTTTTCAAGTGTTGTGTGACTATCTGTTATTATCATAGCGACCAGAATTCATATATATATATATATAAAATATAGTGTTATTAATAAAATGTTACATTCATGATTCATCTGAGGCCTAAGAAAATAAAATTATTCAAATACATTTGTTCAATGAACTAAGCCTTGCATTGTAAGTATATATAATGGAGGATGCTCCCATAAAGACGCCTAAAATGTCTTTATGTAAAGATATTACGTGTCGTATTATTATTGGATGTATTAATGATTCGGTTATTTTTGAATTTTTTAACTAACTAGAATAAAACTGATTTTTTTATAACAATAATAAACCTAATTGTATTTTTAAATTATTAGGGATTTAAATATCCACAAAACAAAAAATCAGAAATATATTTGTCTTTTATAAAAAAATTTAACATAATTGAATTCAGATTGTGTAAATCGATCGGATCAAACCGGATCTAATAATTATAATGCGGATAATTGGGTTTATTATTGTTACTATAATAAATCGATTTTGTCCTGTATTATTAAAAAATAAATTATTAATCGATTTAATAAAAATGTCTAATCATAACATGATATATATAAACGTCTTTAAAAAAGACATTTTTCGTGTCTTTATTAAAGTGATCTCCATATATAATAGACAACTTTTTATTCTCTCTCTTGTATAATTTTGTCAACTAGCTACATGATGTTGAATAGATTTTGATACTTCACTTGGTTCTTTTGTAGAACTAACAAGCAAGATTGAAGCCTCGTGATTTAAAATGACAATTCTAAAATTAAAGTGGATGTTTTACAACGATAATGTGAAATTCACAATTCAAGGGGAAATGTTTTTCTACTTACTTTCGCAAGCACACGTACAAACATTTTAGCACCAAACTGATGAGAAAATTGTATGCAGATCATGTTAATTATGTATATCATGTTATTAATATGCCAAATCGTAAGGAAATAAAAAATCATTTATTTATTTATGTTTATTTTTTTTTTGTTTTTTTTTAAACCAACCATATTACGAATAAAAAAAATTAGCCACTAAATTAACTATCCGTATAAAATATATGTTAAAATATAAAATACATATTAAAAATAAATTAAATACCATATATATTTATACACAATACATGATATCTCATTTCGTAGCTCTTTCCGGTGTGTATATTTTTGTTTCATAATTTATGTTTAGTTGTGTACGTATATCAGGTTTATTAATTTATACAAATACGAATAAAAGTATAGTTTTATTTTTGTTTAAAATCTATATCTACTTATTATTTATATAGTACACTTAAACTGAAATTTTAACTCGTTGTAGAAATGTGAAACTGTGTGTCAAATATCAAATCAAAAAATTTAGGAAGCCAACTATAACATAAATCAATTTAAGTCAATTTTTTTAATTTTTTAATTTTAAAATTTAAAAATTAGAATAATAAAAAAAAATTTATAATAAATTTCTTGTTTTTTAATTAGTTGACTCTAGTTCACTATCTTCTTAATTAGTTTCTTAACGGAACCGATACCATATATATGCAAGATGTGTTATTATACATATAGCAGATGAGAGACGTAAACTGTAATAGCCGTAAGCATAACCATTCACTACAAGCACGATGATATCTGAACATGTATGTAGATTCTTTGTTGGATCACTAAATTCTGCATACATTATTCTACTTAACAAGTTCTGACATATATGACTCATCATGCTGGTGAACCTTGTCCAATAAGTTATGTAATGTACAAATTTAAATCAAGACAAATCATTAATTATTTCTTATTATGTGTATACGAATGAAATGCACACCTGGATAGCCTTATATATATAAATTAGTTCCTTATAAAAGTAATAATTTAGGTGGGTTGAGTTAGTCTAGTAGTTATTAGTTTATATTTAAATAAATATTAAAAATTTGAATTCTATTTTGTGAATGTAACTATTTATTGATCAATAACAAATATTTAAATAAAATTTTAATTTATGATGAATTAATCTTTGTCTGATATCGTAAAAAAGTTTAGTTAATACGTGTCTTTAATGCATATAATAAAGTTATCATTAGTAAAAGGTTTTAAATTTTTTCATTTAATAAATATAAGATAAATATATTAAAAATTTAATTTTTTTGTATTTTTAATAAAAAAATTTAATTTGTAATATGAACATGTATCTTTAAGACACAAAGTAAATAAATCCATCTTAAAAAACAAAAAATAAAAAGGTAATTGATTTCGTGTTTAAAACTATATGAGACCCACAAAGAGTATGATAAAGAAGCAGCATGAAGTGTCAAATCGACGACAAATGGGTTATATACGATAAGTAACTATTTACCTAACAGAAAATGTCATCCACTTGAGGCAATTTTACAACAAATAATTTCTTTTTCCAGCTATGCTCCTGAATTATATCCACGCATTCCACCATTGCTTCTTTCCATGATTTCTTCCCCCCCCCCCCCCCCCCCCTTAAAACAAAACCCCACCACAAGTGTGTCACTCTCTATTATTAAAGAAAGAGACTTTTTTTTTTCTTTGAATTGCTGTTTTGTTTAAGAGTAAATTAAAATTAAAATTTTCTCAAATAACTATAGCATACTTCTACCATTATGCTGATATTCTATTACCCTTGCGGTAATGAGACAAATTTAATCATGTTATGAATTTGACTATAGAAATAAGAAACAGAATGAAAGAAAAAGTGAGAAAATGAAAAGAGATGAGATCAAACTCATAAAATTATATTAACCACAAATGGGTTTCCACTACCTGAAGATATAGGATTAACATACTAGCTATGTATACAGGGATGGTAATGGATAGGATAGAATATGGTAGAGTTTGGATCCAACTCTAATCTTATTTGTGGGTTAAGATTTTTATATAAACTTAACACTATCTTATCCGTGGGTTGAGAATATCCTAACCCTAACCCAACTCGCTCTTAATTCGCGGGTTATAAAAAAGATACAACATTATTATATAACTTGATGATAATTTAAAATAGAACTAACTTTTATATAAAAAAAAATTAAATTCAATTAATGATTTTTTTTTAATGGTTAAGGATCTTTTACATTTAGTAAGAGGTCTTTGGTTCAATATCTACTTAAAACATATTTTTATGTAAGTATATAACATATACATATATAGAGTGCGAGTTGGTCGGATAAGATTGATACTCAACCCACATCCTACCCGACTCGTACGAAAATTCTATCGATACCCTACCCGACTGAATGGGATCGGATTGGGTACCCACGAATAGAGTACATATTGCCACCCTATATATATATATATATATGAACCATGTAATTTTGAGATCCCGATTTTCTTCGATTAATTTATTATTCAAAAAACAGAAAAATTATATTGATATCCTTCTAAATTATAGAGTAAATTATCTTCTTTTATGTTATTGTTAATAGATTTATTTTGCATATTTTTTACATACACAAAAAATAATCATACATGTAACCAATTTAACACAGTTAAAATTTAAATACTAATAAATTTTTAGAACACGAATTAAATATATTCTACAATTATCCAAATATGTTTCAAGTTTTATTATAGTACGATGAGCATAGAAATAATAGAGTAAGTTAATTATTTAGATTAAATTCAAATATGATACTTTATATTTAAATAAAATATGTAAAATAATTCATTTCATGTATTCAAATATATAATTAAATTTATTATGCGATAATATATGAAAAAAGGATAATTTATCGTCTAATCTTCGAAGGATGCGAGATTTATTGCCTCAAAAGTCAAAACAAAGGCTCAATTATTCTAGGACCATTTTCTACAATAAATTAAAAGTAACACAAAAACTTTAAGATCAATTATCTTTTTTAGATATTTGCACATTTTAATGAAATATATCAAAGTATTTTTTCTCAAATCAATATATCCGAAAATTATCCACTTCTGGTTTTATATGGTAAATTGTGATCCAAGGACGGAGAATAAGGCAGAAGACTGGGAGAGCACTTGAAGTACATAATAATTTATCAATGTAAAATGTTCAACACTTGGAGAATTTAAAAATTAATTAGTTAAACAAATCTTTAATTTCATGTAAAAGGTTCATAAAATTTTGTCATATGTTAATTTTTATTATTGATTAAAAGTTAGCCTAGCTATAGAACACAAATAAAAAAATACTAGAGAATTATCAATATTTAAAAATATAAAATAAAATATATTATTAAATTATTAAATTAAAAGAATTAAATTAATAATTAAAGATAATAATAATAAATAATAAATTCTAATAATTTTCTAATATATTAATTATCAAAATCAATTTATATAGATGGCCGTTCCAAGATCCAATATCTCATCAAATACTAACTGAACACCTTCAAGAAAAAACAAAATTCAATAAGAATGAAAACTATTATATCATCCATAACATCTTTTTAACTGCTAATAAAAAGCCCATGACATTTTGAAAATCTGCTTGATTAATTTTTTTTTGAATTATTATATCATTCTTCTTCCAATTAAAGAATACTAATGCATAAACTTAGTTTGTAAGGAAAAATGCATAAGAATAGATATTCTATTATAAAAGATGCATGTTATTTTGAAAATTCTTGTTCAATATACTTACATACTTTTATATATTCTTATTCTATCTATTTTTTATTTGTCTCATCTCATCTCCCTTCGGTCTTTTCCCCAGGAAAAATTCTTTTCCATGTTATATCCCGCAAGTTATTCCTTAAAATCAGGTACTTTATTTTAAAAATGAAATATTCCTCAAGATAAAGGACATAAATTTTGTGGTTCTCAATATTACTAAGAGTCTTTGACTTTCAATGCTATATATTTTCCATTTATTATGCAATTTTTGTCCTTATAGAAAAGTGTATAAATAAGGAAGCATATGTTTCATTAAACACGAGTAAGCAGTTATTATTAGCACACATATCATAGACAAATAATGCATCTATCTATACGAGGAGGAGAGAGGATGCTATGCATCAGAATTTTCAGAGAAACATACGGAAAGTTTAGAAATCATAGCCTTCATTTTTGTTTTACTACTGGTTTTGGTTTTCATTCATTTAAGTAACACCCAGGTCGCCATATGATGTACCTCTTAGGGCATGCTTTTGGTTGGGATAAGGAAAATGAAAAATAAACATTTTTATAAATATCCTAAATATTTGTTAAAGTAATTAATCATAATTTCCTCTTAATCTAACAATGATAAACAAATCTATACAAACCGCATATTTCTCACCATCAGCTTTACAGTAAAAATGTGGTATAAGATTAAAAGCAAAAAATATGGTGTCTATCAATATTTTTTTCTTATGTAACCATATAAAAAAAATTATTGATAAAGTTAACAAATATTTTTAAAATGAAAAAGTATAGAGTACTAATATATTATCTGCTAATTTATTGTCAATAATAATTAATTATTATATTTTAAATATATATATAAAGAGATACATACAGAAAATATATTTATAAAGACACTTCTATTAGACACAATCATAAAAAAGACATTTATACTAGACACATTCACAAAAATACTTCCATTAAACACAGTCATAAATAAGAGTCGATAGAAATACTGTTGGTAAGGTAATGAGATTGTTTCAAAATATAAGAGTCGATAGAAATACTGTTGGTAAGGTAGTGAGATTGTTTCAAAATATGCATTTGAGATAAAAAAAAATTTCACTACACTCTTACTGCCAAATTAAATGTGCCCTTAATTATTAGGCTACCATAAGATGAAGTGTTCCCCCATATACGTAGAGTTTTCTTGCATGTGCATTAAATATGAGCACACACTGATAAGCAATACTTCCCGTTTTTAAAAACCAACGTCACATCTCTATGCAAAGTTTAGCCATTGGAATTACAGTATCGTGACATGGTTGAGAGAGAGAGAGAGTGAGAGAGAGAGAGAGAGATGTTTCACCTTTTAAACTTGAATAATGCTCCTGCATGGTTGGACCTCCCCATACCAAAATGTTAATAATCAGAGAAATTTGTTTCTCTCTTCATCATTCTTCAAATAATGCATTGGTTAGTCAAAACAAAACAAATAAAGATCAAAATTTAAAACCCATGTGTTTCCCAGTTCAATATAACAACCAAAACCAGCAAAGAAAAAATAAAGCAAGAGAATTAATGTGTGACATAACATTAAACAAGAAACACTACACATACAAGTACTATTGCACTATAATAATATCCATGCATTATAAAATAATATGGTACAGATAAATGAAATGAGATATAGCTTTAGCTAGTTCATAAGTAGGAGGAGAAGAATATAATAATTAATGATGTATTTTTTGAACTAAGCATCCATATAACGCAAAAAAACAAACACCTAATGTGCCTGCATAATTTTCTCGTGTTCTCTCCAATTTATCTTTCTCTCTACCAACTCTTTTCTCTTTGCCCCTACACACTTCACTACCAGCTAGTAGTCCACACCAATGTCATGAATAATAATCCAAACATACACAAAGCCCGTGAAATAGAAGCCAGATCCAGTACATAGCACTCAATCTTCACACCGTCTTTCTTTTTCTTTGTTCTTTTCTATTTCCTATTTTGTTATTCTTTTCTTTTCAAGATCTTGGATGATGAGGGAAGAATTGCGTACCGCTACTACCAGCCATGTATGTGTTAATTGGAGCTGGATTGTACAACGACGAAGGATCAACATCAAGAGCCTCTGCAGACGACACACCCGGGGCGGTGGCGGTTGCGGTGGTGGCAGAATCAGTGCCGGTGATGAGGTTCAAGGGCTGACCTCCAGCAATAGCGGAAGAAGAACCCTCGCCGCCGTAGTAGCTAGCATTTTCGCTGTCCGGACCGTAGTCATAGAGAATCCCTTTGAACAAATGGCCTCCGATGTTGACGGCGGTTTGATAAGCGTACTGTTCGTTCACATCATCCAAGGGACTAACCCTCACGCACCTGAACTCTGCAGGAGAGTTCACTATTGATGGAAAATTTCCTTGCTCAAGCTCTAACCCTTCATTAAACAAAAACAAAATTCTTTAATCTTTTCTTAATAACACTCATTATACCAATAATAAGGAGTAGAGTACATAGAATACTCAGTGTCTACCAATAATATAAGAGTTAACATATTATGAAAGAAAAAAAGAATGAAAGGTTTTCATTTTTTTTATTATAGCGAGGAGATAGAAATAATAATAATAAATTAATAATAGTGAAAGGTGAATGATGAAGAGAATGTTTGGGTGTGAGTGTGAGAGTGAGAGAATGTGATAAGAAAGAGGAGGTGGGAGGAAGTTTCACGAAGAACACGCATCCAGACGACACACACACAGAGAGGAAAAACAGTTTTCTTCCCTGTCAATCCGTTTGGTCAGGGCGACTAAATCACAGTGCTTTTCGGAAAATGTAAAACATAACCGTAAACAATTATTAATAAATAAAAATAATAATAATAAAATTGAAAAAAAAATAGAAGAAGAAAAGCTGATATGATGAATATGGTGTAGATTTTGCTTCACACGCAATCGATACGGTTCCCATGCTTGCAGGTAAACTTCCAAAACTTTCTCATCGATCTTTTCAGAGAATTTCCCTGGGCCAAAGATTCTTTCTCTGCTTTCTTTTCTAGCTTCTCTTTTATTTTGTTTTCACCTTTTAAGTCCCACACAAACACACTACCCCGCTTAGATGCAACAAATACAAAATGAAAGCAAAACCAGTGACCTACATAGATAGATGAATAATGAATGTGGTAGTAGTACCAGTGGAGGGCAAACGAGTAGTGCAAACAAGTGCTGAAGAAGTGGAAGGGTTGTTGCTATTACCGCCATCTCTAGGTCTCTTTGAAGCATCTCTGTTCTGGTGATCCTGAAGCGCCGCTAACTGCTGTTGCCGCTCGCGGCGCTTAGCGGCTGGGACCCACGTGCTCTTCACGTGGGTCTGGCAGTCGTACCCACGACTCTTGCAACAAGTCCTGCACCTCATGTGAGGGCAGTCTTTCTTCGCCTGGTTTCCGCAATCTTGACAGCTTATTCCGGTTGTTCCGCTTCCTGCTCCTCCGGCTTCTCCCACCGCCGCGGACCGCATCGCCATAACCGCCGATCTCGACGGAGACTGCTCATCGGACGCGCCGCTGGGCCCCACGCCAAGGGCAACAGCCGACGAGTAGAGATCTCGGTGGAAGAGAGGGCGGGCTTGATGGTGATGTGCTATCACGTGATGTTGCTGCTGTTGCTGCTGAAGCTGATGCTGGTTCCATAGCTCGAAACCGCGGTATGTTGAAACGTCGTCGTTTTGTTTGTACCAAAATAAGGTCTCTGGAGGAGGAATTTCGGTGTTTTGACTGTGGTGCTGGTGTTGCTGTTCCTGGTCCTGGTGGTTTCCACTGCTACCTCTTCCTCCTCCTCCTCCTCCTCCTCCACCACCACCACCACCACCGCCTCCTAACGAGAACAACCCCGCCATTTCCGCGGTGCTTCTAAACCTGACCTACGACTCGATTGTGGCCAGAAATCCATATTGAGAAGGAAGCAGCACGCATGAAAGGAAAATTAAAAAAAAAAAACTGTGAAGAGAGGGATAGAAGAATAAGAAATAGAAAAAGAAATTGGAACGGATAGGTACTATGGTTTTTGGTGTTGAGAAAATGGAACTGAGACCACAAGCAAAACAACTAGTAGTAACCAGTTGTAAACTCTTTTTTTCTTCAAAAGTTTTCCTTAAGAAAATAATTATATTACTGTATTCTTTGGGCTTTGTGTGCGTGTGTGTCTCTTCACACAAAAACACACACTAACACAAACACTATCATACAAAATCACTAGCTTAGCTTAGCTATTCTTTCTTTCTCTTTTTCTTTTTTTTTTTTCTTCTCAAAGAACGTGTTTTCTTTTTCTTTCTTTTTTTTTTAAGTTG
This sequence comes from Arachis hypogaea, assembly GCF_003086295.3. Classification (NCBI taxonomy): domain Eukaryota; kingdom Viridiplantae; phylum Streptophyta; class Magnoliopsida; order Fabales; family Fabaceae; genus Arachis; species Arachis hypogaea. The sequence continues at coordinate 1,444,969 of NC_092036.1, read as the reverse complement.
TTGTTTTGCTATTCTTTCTTTGGTTGCTCTCTAGTCTCTGGTTATAGGGTAGCTGTTTTGGTTAGGGAAAGGGTAATTGAAGCTTCGTTGGTTAAGGACAGGCGTTGAACAGTGAATAGGGCAGCGTTAATCGCGCTTTCAATTCTTTTTCCAGTGCGCTCTCTTCTCTCTCTTTCTCCCTCTCCGCCTTCAACGTTGTGAGGCATATATATTATTTATGCGTTAATAATAACAAACACAGTAGCGCAGTTTTTTCTTGGTACAGCTTAGCCTTCACACACTGCAAACGCCGCCATGCCCCCTCTCTCTCTCTTTATCTCTCTGCTACTCCCTTGAATTTATTAATTAATAACTCACTCTCTCACACACAGAGCAGAGAGTTTATGAGAGCTCTTTTCTATGATTCTGACCACTTCCCTCTTTTGTGTCTGTTAGTAGTGCATGTTTAAGTTCGCACAATGACAAAAAACCACCACACCACAACACTGAACAGTAACTAACCCTACTTCTCTTTCTTTCCCTTCGCCCTCGGTTGAATGAATTACTCCCTACCATCCAAATGATCTTCTCCTAGTTGATAAACAGCCAATTTTTTTTTTTCAGTTTAATGAGCATAATAACTAATAATGTTGAGTTAGTTAACGTTAATATAATATTATAATAAGTATTCCATGATTTACTTTAAAATTTTGAGAATAATTTTTTTATGATAAAAATTCAAATGTAATTATTTTTATACGAAATTAATAATTAAAAATAATTAGATAATAATTTATTAAATTATTTAACAAGTTTTAAATATTAATTTTATATAAAGATAATTATATATAAGTTTTTATTTTATTATTATAGTAAAAAATAAATATAAATGATCAATTTTTAATTAATTAATATTATTATTGTAAATTTTTTTAATTTTTATTTTTTAGAAAATTTAAAATTTAAGATATCAAATTTAAAAGTTAGAATTTAGGATAAAAAATTTAAAAAATGACCCATATTAGTTTGAAAAATTGAATTCTAATTAAATTTTATCGTAATATATGAAAAAAATTGATGGAGACTCTTTTTAATCTATTCATTAGATTTTAACAAATATTTTTACAAGTGTAATCATATCTATTTTTTTAATAATTATTTATGTAGTTAATGTATTATTTTTATTAATGTGGTGTTACATAATTGAATGTACGTATAAAATTATTTTACACTAACAATGTATTAAAATTAAATTTATATTTTTACATGTAAAATCTATTATTAAATTATTAACTATATAATTCAAAGTTTACTTTGTTTTTACATTTTTAATGTAATTTCTTTACAAACAACCAATCATATAATATTAGTTTTCAAATTCATTACTTGAATAATATAATAATGTAAATGTTTTAATCTAATTAAATATATTTTATCTTAACTTACAAAGATTTAAAAAATAATTAATTGACATACCCGTAAAAATGAAATGTAATTTTATATTCTTATATACAATATTATTTTTTATTATAAAAATATTATTTTTTATTATAAAAATATTATTTACATATTATAATTAATCACTAAAATTAATTATTTTGTATATAAATATATATAGATAAAAATTCAGTGCAGTTAACTTCACGTGAAGTTGATAGTTAAGAGATATTAAATAATTTGATTGATTTGACTAAATTTTTATCAAATAGTTTTTAATTATTAATTTTTCGTAAAATTGACTGTACTTGAGTTTTTGTCATATATATAATTTAATTTATTTTTAATATATATATATATATATATTTTAGTAATTAATTTTAATAATTAATTTTATTATACTGATAGCATTGTATCTTTTAATATTTCTTTTTTATCAGTTAATTTTAAATAAAATGTATTTGGTCAAAATTATAGATGGTTTGAATGAAAGGGTATGTGGTTGCAGTGGATAGAAACGGATGTAATTAAAGTTAATCTGATCTGAACCATTGATTGAAGTTAACCCATGCTGGTCTAAGGGTGCTGATTCATACAACGTGTCAAACAAACAGCTTTCTGCGTCCTTCGTCCTTTACACCGGAAAACACGCTACTTTTCGTGACACACTACTACTTTTGTGCTCATTAATTTATGTTTTCTGCTAACATTAAAATTCCTCTGTCTCCCTTCAATCTTTCTCAACATTTACATCACCTAATTGCTTAAACAGTATTATTTGCCAAACATTATGGTTATAGCTAGTCCCTAAAATCAATTGGAACCGCGACTCCCTTTATTTTACTATATAAAATTGGGTTAAGTCAATAATATTATACATATTCTTAATTAGGCTAATATTTTTCAATATTTAAGTGGCATAGGTGTTTTTCCATATTATGGGAGTTATTTGGTGAATGAAGGGAATATGAGAATCGTTAAAAAGAAAAATTAAATTGTTACTAATGTTTTGTTCTATTTTTTTAAATGAATAAAAGGAATTGGTATTACCCAATTTTTCATTCTTAAAAATTTAAAATTATTTGAATATAATTTATTACTTATGATTTAGATAAATTAAATATTTGTTAATTTTAAAAAAACATCAAAATGTGATTATAGACTATTTTTTATAAATTGAGAAAAAAAATCAAGGCCAATAAATGTCGGCTAATTTTTTTTATATTATATTATTAAGCATGTATTACACGTATATTATGTAATTTTAGTATAATATTTTGATACGGAAAAATTAGGATAAATGACTAAAATAAATCAATGAAGAGGAAAAATTACTGAATTACAACTTTTAAATATTGCATACGCAAATACAATTTTTATGAGTATATAAAAATCGCGACGGGGTTTCGCGGTTTTTAAATGATCGTAAACCGTTACAGGGATCTCGCGATTTATGTTGATATTGCAAATAGCTAGAAACCATTATATTATAGCAGTTTTTGGCCATTTGCAATATTAACATAAACTGCGAGACTCTTGTAGCGGTTTACGTTCATTTGAAAACCATAAGATTTCTGTTACAATTTTTATAGATTCATAAAAATTGCATTTGCGTATGCAATATCCCATTAATTTATTTTGGTCATTTGCCCGAAAAATTATTGTCACAAAAAAATTGTCACTAATGATTTTACGTATGAACAAAATCATCAGAAATCAAAACTAACAATTAAAAAGAAAATTCTTTAGCTAAAAATAAGTGCTACTATTTTATGAGAAAATTCTTGCCAAAAAATGACCAGTATTACCGATTTCATTGTTGTAATATTTCAAAAAAAAAACATAAAACAGCTAATCCACTTTTTGTTAGTAACATATAATGAAACAACTAATATAAAAATTATTTTAAAAAATTTAATAATTAGCTCTGACTTGAAAGGTATCAGACTCAAACAAAGAAGAGAAGGGAGAAGAGAGTTTCAAAGAGAAAGGAGAAAAAGAGAGTGATTCACAAAACTAATTTTGGTAAAGTGAAGCTAACAACTAGAAGTACAGATTAACATCTAATTATTTATAGCCAGGATAGTGTGCCAACTGTCACAATGTGGACCACACAATTTGAACAAACTAGCTCACCGTTTTGCTAAACTAACTAACAGCTTAAGTACTAGAGCTAACAGCTTAGCCAAATTAACAGCTTAAGCACTAACTAACTAGTTCTGTCATGACCCCTGCTCATTGATCTTTCTTCTAATACTCTATCATGACCCATGCTATAGCAACTGGTTAGTTTTGCTTCCATATCTATTTGGACTTGTTCTCCTGGTGCTTTACCACTACTAATCCCTTGTTTTGAACTGTCACAGTGTGCTTTACATCTCTTTTCTTCTTTGCTGAGCCCGATGGTGACACTACTGCTGTTATATGACTTCAGATCTTCCACCATCAACTTTGATCGAAACTCCAAAAAGGCAACACTTGGTAATGATTTTGTCAATACATCAGCCACTTGTACAGTCCCAGGGACATGACTTAACTGAACAATTTTCTTAGTGACATAATCTTTCACAAAGTGAAGATCAGTCTCAAAGTGCTTTGATTTTGAATATAAAATTGGATTCGCAGCTAGTAGCACAGCACTTAGATTATCGCAATATATTGATGGAACTATTGAGAGTTTAGCTCTAAGTTCAACCATGAAATTTTTAATCCAAATTAGCTCAGCAACCAGGTTAGCCATGACTCTATATTCTACCTCTGTGTTGGACATGGCAACAACCCCTTACTTCTTTGAACTCCATGAAATTAGATTACTGTCAAGAAAAACACAAAATCCTCCATTGAACTTTCTATCATCGAGATCACCTCCCCAATCCGAATCACTATATGCTACAATGTTTTGTACACTCGTCTTACGTAAGTGTAAGCCAAAAGTTGATGTGTCATTCACATATTTCAGCACTCTTTTCACCAGTTTCCAGTGTTTATCCAAAGGGGTTTGCATAAATTGTGAGACTTTGCCAACACAATATGTTAATTCCGGACATGTGATCGTAAGATACTGCAAGCTACCCATAATTGAACGGTAGAGTTTTGGATTGTGAAACACTGAACCCCCAAAGGTAGAGAATTTGACTGAAGATGGGAGAGGTGTGTGGCATGGCTTGCAGTGTTCCATATCAGCCTTCTTGAATAGATCTTTAACATATTTTTCTTGGGACAGCATAAAACCACCAGCACCAGTCTTGGTCACCTGAATTTCAAGAAAGTAATGTAGTTCTCCCATATTTTTTAGGACAAATATGACATTGAGTTGCTGTATTACAAGAGAAATTTCTTCATCAGAATCACCTGTAATGATTATATCATCCACATACACCAAGACAATTAGGTGTGAGTTATTTTTGAACCTAATAAAAATCGAAATATCAGACTTCGTTGCACTAAATTCAAGATGTTACAGAACTATAGACAGTTTGTAGTACCAGGCTCTTGGTGCCTGTTTTAAACCATAGAGAGCCTTGGTGAGTTTGCATACCAAACTGCTATCACCAATCTCATAACTCTTTAGTTGCTTTATGTATACATCTTCGACCAGATCATCGTGTAAAAACGTATTGTTTACATTAAAATGTCTAATGTATGATATTCTTAATTGGGCTAATATTTAAGTGGGATTAATTGGGCTAATATTTAAGTGGGATGGGTGTTTTTTCATATTATGGGAGTTATTTGGTGAATGAAGGGAATATGAGAATCGTTAAAAAGAAAAATTAAATTGTTACTAATGTTTTGTTCTAATTTTTATTTTTAAAAATTTAAAATTATTTAAATATAATTTATTACTTATGATTTAGATAAATTAAATATTTGTTAATTTAAAAAACATCAAAACGTGATTATTGAATATTTTTTTGTAAATTAAGAAAAAGAAATCAAAGCCAATGAATGTTGGCTAATTTTTTTTATATTGTATTATTAAGCATGTATTATGTGTATATTATGTAATTTTAGTATAATATTTTGATACGAAGAAATTAGGACAAATGACTAAAATAAATTAATAAAGAGACAAAATTACTGAATTATAACTTTTAAATATTGCATATGCGAATATAATTTTTATGAATCTATAGAAATCACGATCGGATATACAATTTTCAAATGAACATAAACTATTACAGGGGTCTCACAGTTTACATTGATATTGTAAATGGCCAAAAACCGCTATTTATTTGCAATATCAACATAAATTACGAAACTCTTACAGTGATTTACGTTCATTTGAAAATTATAAGACTTCTAACGCTACTGTGTCAGCACTCAAACTTATTCAACCTCTTGAGTTAAGAGAAAATCAATCTAACCTTCAGTATTTAGTAAGAAGTTAAGAACACAAGAGAACACAAGAGAAAGGAAATTTTGGTGGAAAGAATATTTTATTATTCAAGTGTTTATTACAAATGATTCACACACTCAAACTCTTAACTCTCACCTCTTATTTATAGTCATCTACCTCCTTAATAGATGATTAGGATTAAATCTAATCAACGGTCTAGATTAATTATCTAGAACCTTCATTACAAATATTTATCCTACCATATTTTTCTAAATACTTCTAGATTATTCTATACTACTTTTTATACTCATATATACATCAAGACTCTTCTAAAATACTATATGACCTTTTAGAGTCTTTTAAAATTTTTTAAAGTATTCTGCGACTTTCTATAACATTCTAGAACGTTTTGAAACTATTTAAAATATTTTTAAATACTCTAAAAAATTATACAAATATTGTTAAATCTAAATTTTTAAAATTTACCATGATACTGTGCATATGAGAGAATTATGCGTATGCAAATCTGATTTCATAAACATCATTAATTTGGCATATGAATAGCGTTTTGGGCCCTTTAATTTGGGCCACAACTAAAGGCAAAAAAAAAAAGTTAAGAGGAAAAGAGAATATAATGGGATATTCACCCATTAGAACTATATATATATATATATATATATATATATATATATATATATATATATATTATAAAAGTTTTTAGAGTGAAAAATTCTCACTTTTTTATTTTAGAATGATTTTTTTTCAATTGTCTGTATGTTTTGTAATTTTTTGTAATATTTAGCATTTTTTAAATAGATAATTAGCAGCTTCAAATAGTAGATTCCAACATTTTCTTGTTGAATTTAGATTTGTAATCAAAGAAGAACATCTTCTTAGAGAATTTGCATTACATTTTATTTTTGCTGTTATTTTTATTTTTATCTTGCTTTCTTAGTTAACTCTTCTAATGAATATTATATTATGAGTGTTCATACCCTGCCCCAATAATAAAGGTCCAGGTCCAAAAGAAAGGTCTAGTCCAGAGGATTGAGCCTTGCTAAGCACCGACCTTCGTGATAAGAAGTCGGTGTTGACTACGACTTGTCCTAAAGAAGTCGGGCACGAGATTAGCTGGCAGATAAACACTCATTCAAATGAGTAACCGCCCCTAAAATCTCTCTAACCGCTTCATCAAGCCATATCTTAACCTCCCTAAGATAATGGGACGGTTAACACCCTAAAGATATGGCACTACTCCAACGGTGGTTATTGGCTCACCACTATAAATACACTGACACCCCTCAGGTATCTCTAAGCCCAATACTCTCTAGACCTGCTAACACCCTTGCTAACTTAGGCATCGGAGTGTCTTTGCAGGTACCACCCCCCATTTACTCACGTACACAAGTCGGAAAGAGGCTCCAGCGAACGAACCCACTCGAAAGCCACCCTCTGCAGACAATTGGGCCAACCAACGTCATCCATTCTATTAATCTCCGGTTACCCACCGTAACATTGGCGCCGTTGCCGGGGACCCGAGAGATCATCCATAGATGGCGGACAGATCCCACGAAGAAGGCCATGTGGAGACAGATTCTGAACAAGAGAATCTGGACACAGGCAATAACGATGTGGATTTCACCATCCACCAGGAAATCGATAATCAACACAGGAAAGGCACCTCCGGAGTAAAAAAACCAAAGGTAAACTCCTCAGAAGGGCGCGAGTCAGAAAAAGAAGGACCACCCCATGTAACTGAACTCATGGGATTAATCCACAGCCGCCTGGAGCAGTTAGAGCAGGAGCGAGAGCGGCAAAAGGAAACTGAAAAGAGCCTAAAAGAGGAGATGAAACGACGAAAAGAGTTAGAAAGAAAACTCTTAAAGTTGGAATCCTCCTTCAAAAGTCGCAACTCCCGTGACGAACAAGAAGTGCCACCCTTAGGTGGGGAGGATCCCTTTAGCGAGGACATAATGAGGGCTAAAGTTCCGAGGAACTTCAAAAGCCCTGATATGGACCTCTACGACCGAACCACGGATCCAAAGCATCACCTGAGCAACTTCAAAAGTCGGATGTACCTAGCTGATGCCTCCGACGCTACGCGATGCAAAGCCTTCCCAACCACTCTATCGAAAGCAGCGATGAAGTGGTTCGATAGCCTCCCCCCAAGGTCGGTTACCAGTTTTGAAGACCTCTCAAGGAAGTTTTTGATGAGGTTCTCAATCCAGAAAGACAAGGTGAAACATGCACCGAGCCTCCTGGGAATAAAACAGGAGGTCGGAGAATCTTTACGAGCCTATATGGAAAGGTTCAACAAAGCATGTTTGGAGATCCAAGACCTGCCCACAGAGGCAGTCATAATGGGATTAGTCAATGGACTTAGAGAAGGTCCCTTCTCGCAGTCCATATCTAAAAGACATCCCGTCTCTCTAAGTGATGTAGAGGAAAGAGCTGAAAAGTACATCAACATGAAAGAAAATGCCAAATTAAGAGACCTGAGTTGGCGACCTGGGCCCCCTCCCTCAACAAAAGAGAGGGAAAGGGAAACCAAGAAAAAGGAAGAACTCGGTCTCGAAAGGCCAAGAAAATATCACTCTTATACTCCTCTGAAAGTTTCTATAGTGGATGTATACAGAGAGATTTGCAATACTGAGAGACTGCCACCCCCTAGACCCATTAAAAATAAAAAAGGGGGGAGCCGCAGCGATTACTGCGAGTACCATAAAATATATGGTCACTCCACAAACGACTGCTACGACCTTAAAAATGTGATAGAAAAGCTGGCTAGAGAAGGTCGGCTTGATAGATATCTCATAGAAAGGTCGGACAGTCATGGAAAGAGAAAGCGAGATGATATGGATAGAAGAGACCCGCCACCGCAGACTCCAGAGAGACATATCCATATGATCTCAGGAGGGTTTGCGGGAGGGGAACTTACCAAATCCTCTCGCAAAAGACATCTCAAAAGAGTCTACCAGGTCGGGGAGGAGTCACCCGACCTTCCTACCATTTCATTTACAAAAGAAGATGGGCAAGGAATAATCCCTGGACACGATGATCCAGTAGTAATAACTATGATCCTGGCAAATGCCCATCTCCATAGAACCCTAGTGGACCAAGGAAGCTCGGCGGACATTCTTTATGCCCGCTTTTGACAAACTAGGGCTGGATGAGAAAGAATTAAGAGCCTACCCCGACACCTTGTATGGATTAGGTGACACGCCAATAAAACCACTGGGATTTTTACCCCTCCACACCACTTTTGGAAAAGGGGAAAAATCAAAGACTCTGAGTATAGACTTTATAGTCATAGATGTAGGGTCAGCATACAATGCTTTGATCGGCAGAGCTACCCTTAATCGACTCGGAGCGGTGGTATCCACTCCCCACCTCTACATGAAATTCCCGACCTCAGCGGGAATAGCAACGGTAAAGGGAGATCAAAAGTTGGCAAGGAAATGCTACAATGAAAGCCTAAATCTAAGAGGAAAGGGCAGAGAAGTTCACACAATAGAGCTCGGCGGCGCAAGGGCCAGAGAAGAGCTGCGACCACAACCGGGAGGAAAAATCGAGGAGATACAAGTCGGTAAAGAGGAAGGGAAAAACACTTATATAGGAGCCAACATAGGGGAAACTCTAAAACAAGAGTTGGCTAAACTCCTAAGAGATAATTCCGACCTCTTCGCCTGGAAGGCCTCTGACATGCCTGGGATTGACCCCGAGCTCATGTCCCACAAGCTCTCGGTTTATCCAGGGTCCCGACCTGTACAACAAAGAAGACGCAAGCTCGGGCCAGAACGAACCCTAATAGTAGAAGAACAAGTACAAGCGCTTCTAGAAGCTAGCTTCATCAGAGAAGTCAAGTACCCAACATGGCTAGCCAATGTAGTGCTAGTCAAAAAACAGAATGGCAAATGGAGAATGTGTGTCGACTATACCGACTTAAATAAGGCATGTCCCAAGGACCCTTATCCGCTACCAAGTATTGATACCCTAGTGGATTCCAGCTCGGGGTACCAATACTTATCGTTCATGGACGCCTACTCGGGATATAATCAAATCCCGATGTATGAGTCAGACCAGGAGAAAACATCATTCATCACACCCAGAGCTAATTTCTGCTACGTGGTCATGCCATTCGGATTAAAGAATGCAGGAGCCACATACCAAAGGTTGATGAATAAAGTGTTTTCCCCTCACCTAGGGACCCTAATGGAAGTATACGTCGACGACATGCTGGTAAAAAGCAAGAAGGAAGTCGACCTCCTGTCAGACCTCTCGCAAGTCTTCGACACCATAAGGCTGCACAGGTTGAGATTAAATACCGCAAAGTGTGCCTTCGCGGTAGAGGCAGGGAAGTTTCTAGGGTTTATGCTAACACAAAGAGGGATTGAAGCCAATCCCGATAAGTGTAGAGCCATCCTAGAAATGAAAAGTCCGACTTGTGTGAGAGAAGTCCAGCAGCTTAATGGCCGACTTGCAGCCCTCTCCAGATTTTTGGCAGGATCGGCACTAAAATCCCTTCCTCTGTTCTCCCTAATGAGAAAGGGATGCCAGTTTGAATGGACTCCGGAATGCGAGGAGGCGTTCCAAGAGTTCAAAAAGTTTTTAAGCCAACCTCCTATCCTAACCCGACCAGTACCTGGGAAAGACCTCGTCCTGTACTTATCCGTAGTGAACAAGGCTGTCTCATCAGCCCTGATAAAAGAAGACGAGGTCGGACAACATCCAGTCTACTTCATCAGTAAAGTTCTACAAGGCCCTGAACTAAGGTACCACAAACTAGAAAAGTTTGCCTACTCCTTAGTAGTAGCCTCACGAAGGCTACGGCCTTACTTTCAAGCTCACACAATAAGAGTCCGTACGAACCAACCCATGAAGCAAATCCTCTAAAAGATGGATGTTGCAGGGAGAATGGTTCAATGGGCAATAGAGCTCTCCGAGTTCGACTTAAGATATGAAACTCGGACGGCGATCAAAGCTCAATGCCTCGCTGACTTCGTTGCAGAATACGCAGGGGATCAAGAGGAAAAACCGACTACATGGGAACTCTATGTAGACGGATCCTCCAATAAAACAGGAAGCGGCGCAGGCATAATATTGGTAGATGAAAGAGGGATCCAGATAGAGGTTTCCCTAAAATTTGAATTTCCAGCTTCAAATAATCAGGCAGAATATGAAGCCTTAATCGCCGGATTAAAGCTGGCAGAAGAAGTCGGTGCTACAAAGGTGATGATATACAGCGACTCACAGGTGGTGACCTCCCAGATAAGTGGAGAGTATCAGGCAAAGGACCCAAACATGAAGAGGTACTTGGACAAAACTCTGGAACACCTTGGGCATTTTGCAGAAACCGAGGTTAAACACATAACTCGGGATTTAAACAGCAGAGCAGACGCCCTGTCCAAGTTAGCAAGTACCAAACCGGGAGGGAACAACAGAAGCCTGATTCAAGAGACCCTCCAGGAACCCTCAGTAGCAAAAATAGAAGACAAACAAAAAGTACTTGAGGTAACCGGTCTAAACCTCGGATGGATGAATCCCTTAGTCGAATACATGAAATTCGACATCCTCCCTAAGGAGGAGAAAGAAGCTAAAAAGATCCGAAGAGCAGTACAACACTACACCTTGGTGAGAAATGTCCTCTACAGAAGAGGGATATCAACACCATTGTTAAAGTGTGTACCGGCCTCAAAAACTCCCGAGGTATTGGAGGAAGTACATAGTGGGATCTGCGGAAATCATCTCGGAGCAAGGTCACTAGCCAGAAAAATAATCCGAGCTGGATTCTACTTGCCGACCTTGCAGAAAGATGCCACAGAATTTGTGAAAAAGTGTCAACCATGCCAGATGCATGCAAATTTCCACGTGGCTCCACCAGACGAGCTCATCAGTATCACTTCTCCATGGCCTTTTGCAAAATGGGGAATGAATTTGTTAGGTCCTTTTCCCCAAGCGCCAGGACAAGTCAAATACCTGATCGTGGGAATAGATTACTTCACAAAGTGGATAGAAGCAGAACCATTGGCCACCATCACCGCTCAAAGAAGTCGCAGGTTCCTCTACAAAAATATCATCACAAGATATGGGATACCCTACTCCATCACTACAGATAATGGAACCCAATTCATCGACGCTACCTTCAGAAGCTTAGTAGCCAGTATGAAAATCAAACATCAGTTCACCTCGGTGGAGCACCCACAAGCCAATGGGCAAGCCGAGGCAGCCAACAAAGTCATACTGGCAGGGCTAAAGAAGAGACTGCAGGAAGCAAAAGGAGCTTGGGCTGAAGAGCTCCCTCAGGTGCTATGGGCTTATAGGACAACCCCCCAATCCGCCACGGGAGAAACACCTTTCTGACTAGTCTATGGCGTAGAAGCCATGATACCAATAGAAATCAATGAGCAAAGCCCAAGGATAATTCTCCATGACGAGGTCGGAAACGTACGGGGACACAAAGAGGAGCTCGACTTGCTCCCCGAAGTCCGAGAAGATGCCCAGATAAGAGAAGCAGCATTGAAACAAAGGATGACTACAAGGTACAACAAAAAAGTCATTCGAAGAACATTCGCCCCGGATGACTTGGTCTTAATCAGAAACGACATTGGAGTCAACAAATTAGGAGAAGGAAAGCTCGCCGCAAATTGGAAGGGACCATACAAAGTCAATGAAGTTTTAGGAAAAGGTTATTATAAAGTAACCGACCTGAACGGCACTGAGCTACCAAGGTCGTGGCATGCTTGCAATATGAAAATGTACTACAGTTAAAAGCGAACTCTACTCCCTGATGTACTATTTTCCCAACTTCATGATTTTTTCCCAAAATTAAAGGGTTTTTTCTGGAGAAGGGTTTTTAACGAGGCATCATAGTAGAGACTAAGGGAAAATAGGCTATTAAAACCCTTAGTAGCAAGAAGGTACCTCCCCAATTAATAAAGATCTTTTTTCATCTATAATATCTCTTTTAAACCCCTTTTCTATTTTTCTAAGTCTTTCTACGAAACGCGCCGACTTAAGCTCGACAAAACGTGAAAATCCCATGAACCGACCTAGATGGTCGTCAGGATAAAACGACGAGGTACAAGTCGGCGTAAAGAGGTTATATAAGCTGATCGTAAAACTCGGGAATAATCCGACTCATAAGTCGAAATGAGAACCCAAGTAGAAAAACTCGGAAGTACTTCAACCCGTAAATTGGAGTGAAGGAACGAGTAAAAGAAAAACGCATCGCAAAAATAACCTAAGTCACAGGAGCTCACTAAAACAAAGTTGAGTATAAGGGATAATAAAAAGAGATTGAAAAACCTAAGGAAAAGTTTAAGGGCTGTCCTAAAAAGTTCTTAAACCAAAGGCTCAGAGAAACAAACAAGCCCAAGCAAAAGGTTTTCAGGAAAAGATCAAGGGAACTTCGAAAAATCAAAAAAGCATACACGCATGAGGTAATCTAGACCCTTATCCAAAAAAGGGCATTTATTTTAACTTAAAAACCCTTATTAAAAAGGGTATATTTTTTAAATATTTTGTTTACGGCCTTAAAAGGCCAAAGGAAATTGTTCAAACCACACAACCAACTGAAAGTAAATAAAAGAGTTTAAAATGAGGAGCCCACAAGCCGGGCCCCCAAATAGCTACGAATCATTTTTTAGGAAGAGGAGCAGACGGATCACCGCCCCCGGAATCAGGAGGAGCGCCACCAGAGGCATCCATGGGAGATGAAGAGATAGGAGGATCTATTGAAGAACTCAGAGCGTCTTTAGAACAAGGAGGGGACTCAATAATCCTCTGCCCCCGAGTCTTCAATTCTGACTCGGAAACGATTACGGGGGGCAGGAGGATCTACAACGGCACCATCAATAACAACTTTGTCAGGATGTAAAGGAGAAAGATCCAAGTCGGGAGCAATAACTCTGACCTGCTCCAGGAAGATCCTCCAAGACTCCTCGGCGCCATCAGCAATAGAGTCCTCCAACTCATCATATGCCTTCCGAGAATTCAACAGATCAGTCTTCACAGACACAAGATCATTGAATAAACTTTGGTAGCTGGCCTGCGCTGTTTTTCTCAGATCCATCTCCATGTTGCATTGGGCCTGCAAAACCTTTCCTTTCTCCCGGAGGGTATCTCTCTCCTCCCTCAGCTTGGCAATTTCCTTCTTCAACTCTCCCTCATGCTCTTGGTATGCACGAAGCCTTCCTTCCAGCTCCTCGACCCTCGAGGTCATCCCTAAAGAGCTGAGAGGAGCCTTCTCAAAAATATCCAAGAGCTTGCCACAGACCCCCGCCGCTTTGAGACTCTCCTCGATCATAGTAATAAGGTGGCTCCGAACAGACATATCATCCATGCTTATACGAGCATGAGGATAGATATTCTTTCGGACGAATGCAAGAGCATCCGCCTTAACCTCACCAGAAGAACCAGGCTCTAAGGTCTTGCGCTTCTTTGGATCAGGGGAAGGTTGGACGACGGGGGGCGGCTGAGAGGAAGCTGAAGAAGAAATCACAATGGGTTTGGAAAGAGTCCCAACGTTCCGAGGAGGAGGAGGAGGAGGAGAGATGACCCTGGCACCACCAGTCTGGGCGCGAGACTTGGCTTTGGCCTCTTGGACTCTCTGGTAAGATTCCTGGGCATTTGTCTTTGCCATTTCTGAAAAAGAAAACAATAGTTAAGGAATCAAACAAGTCGGAATGAGCAGTTAACAAGTCGGGAATCTAATAAACAAGAGAAAACTACCTAGCTGTGCTTGGATAAAGGTCGGAGACCCCTGGAGAAACTTTTTGGTATCCAAGTATGGGGCCCTCCCCCACACTTCTCGGAGGAACCCCACAATGGCAGCCTCTACTTCATCCAGGTCATCCAGACCATATTTCTCACAAGGAGAGGCCTCCAGCCAGTATAAGGGAAAGCGAGGAGAAGAGTTATCATCCAGAAAAAAGGGGTGATGACCCTCTACAGCTTGCACTTTAAAAAAGTAATTTTTAAAATCATGGAAGGACTCGTCAAAAAGGGTAAAAATTCTCCGACCTTGTATGGCTCGGAAGGAAACCCATTGTTGTTTATTGTTCAGCCCACTAAAAGGCTTGGTCATATGAAAAAGATGAAAAAAGATCTTCAGAGAGGCCGGGAAATCCAGAGCATGCCTAATAAATTGATAAATTTTCAAGAAACCCCAAGAGTTGGGGTGAAGCTGGGTAGGGGCAACCCGACAATGCTGCAAAACAGACACCTCAAAATCTGAAAAGGGTAGAAAGACGCCCAGACGGGTGATCATGCACTCATACATAAAGAAGAAATGAGGAGCCGTTTCATTGGCTCTCCCATGACAAACTCGGTCCTATGAACCTGGGATAAGCAATTCATACTTAGGCTCATCCTCATCCGAAGTACAGAGCCGGTGGTGGGTGCGAAGATGAGTAATAAACTCCGCATCAACCAACGGCTCCTCCCTAGAACAGTAACATCGACCCAATCTACGGAGGCCATTTTCTTTTTCTAAAGAAAAATGAGGAAACCTACAAAGGGAAAAAGAAAAGAAAAAATCAAAAACAAAGGTCTCTAGAGAGGAGAAAAAGGAACCAAGCAAAAGTCTACAAACCTATTTATCTACAAAGTAAAGGCATACGAAAGGTGCGAAAGAGAAAAAGAAACTAACCTCTTTCCGAAAATGAAGGTTGGAAGAAGCAGAAGTCTCCGAAGCACAAGAATGCAGCACGAATGAATGAAGAACAAAGGAAGAAGAAATTTGAAAATTTGCAGAAACGAAAAAAGGAAAGAGAAGGAAAGTATTTATAAATATGCTAAGAGGCATAATGGTAAAAGCAGGGCAGTCATTAATGAGAATGCACCATTACCAAAGTCTACGCACATCCCTAACGGACACGACGCTTGATTAGACGTAACTGTCAGGACCAAAAAGACGCGGAAAAGTCACGTCGGTTTCAGAAAATCACGTCGGTCCTCCAACAAGTCGACTACGACCCCGAGTAAAATACTCGAACCCAAGTCTTATAGAGATCTTGGGCTCAAGTAGGGGCACTGTTCATACCCTGGCTCAATAATAAAGGTCCAGGTCCAAAAGAAAGGCCTAGTCCAGAGGATTGAGCCTTGCTAAGCACCGACCTTCGTGATAAGAAGTCGGTGTTGACTACGACTTGTCCTAAAGAAGTCGGGCACGAGATTAGCTGGCAGATAAACACTCATTCAAATGAGTAACCGCCCCTAAAATCTCTCTAACCGCTTCATCAAGCCATATCTTAACCTCCCTAAGATAATGGGACGGTTAACACCCTAAAGATATGGCACTACTCCAACGGTGGTTATTGGCTCACCACTATAAATACACTGACACCCCTCAGGTATCTCTAAGCCCAATACTCTGTAGACCTGCTAACACCCTTGCTAACTTAGGCATCGGAGTGTCTTTGCAGGTACCACCCCCCATTTACTCACGTACACAAGTCGGAAGGAGGCTCCAGCGAATGAACCCACTCGAAAGCCACCCTCTGCAGACAATTGGGCCAACCAACGTCATCCATTCTATTAATCTCCGGTTACCCACTGTAACAATGAGCATTTTGGAATTTACGTTTAATTGTGCAATTTGTAAGTTTCTTGCAATTTTAGTGGATTTAAAACTTAATTGTTAACCACGGAATTTTTACATTTTATTTTCCATGCATTGAGTGTATCTAAAAATGTCTATTTTCAATATGCTATAGAATTTTTGTGGTTTTATATAGATAACCAACTCTTAGAACAATGCAAGTTTGGTTTCATAAATCTATTTTGGGACAAGGATGAGATTTCTCAAAAATTAAAAACTCTAACCGAAATCACTTTTTATTGTCTTGCTTAATATTTTATTTTCAACGTTTGATTTTATAAACTTACAATATTTAACAGAAAATCTCAATTTTCATAGTTAATTATACTAATAGGAAAAATTATATTTTCTTGTCTCTAATATTTGTGATTTTTTTTTAAATTATTCTTGACGTTTAGTTGTATATATAATTTGTATTCAATTTTATTTTTAATATTTTTTATTTGTGTCAAAATTATTCTTGAACGTTAATTTTATATAAAATGTTAAAAACAAAATTAAAATTTTTAAGAATAATTTTAACACAAATAAAAAATAATAAAAAAAATTAAATAAATAAAAAATATTAAAGATAAAAATAAATATTAAGAACATTTTAAAAAAAATCACAAACATTACAAACAAAAGTATACTTTATTCTAAGAAATATTTTTCGGATTCGACTCGAATTGTTCACTTCCAAACTTAATTTTAAAACCTCAATTCTAAATTTCATAGTCTGCGAATGATGATGCATTGAATTACAATGATATTACCCAAAGAAATTAACGTCGTCCATGTGGACTTATAATGCAACTTTGGCTCTAAGACATCTGTAATAGGTTTGGCGTTTATGCATTAATTAGATGTTTACTTTATAATTCAAATGTTAGACTTAACCTTTATTAAGACAATCAATCAATCGTATATATAACTAAATTGGATTAGTCTAGTGGTTAATCAATTAATATGTTTAAGTAAGTGTTTAAAGTTTGAATCTAACCTTGTATATGTATGTACTAATTTATTGGCTAATAACAAATTCTTAAATAAAATTCAATAATATACCGCAACGAATTAGTCCTTAATCTACCAGACTAAAAATTACCATAAAAAAAAAAAAGACAATCATACATATATGTCCAAGCTTCATTACCAAAAATGTATTATCCTAAACGGAACACCTACATTACCAAATTTAGATCTGAGTTTCATCAAATTTCTCATGGTGGAATATTCATACTTCTACAAAGTGACATAATAATCAAACTTTTTATGAACACAAAATTTAGCGACCACTATATTTTTATACTTTTATTATTTATATTTTGATTATATTATTTGTGAAATTTAATTATTAGTTTGCATCGATTTCACTAATTATTTATAAATTAAAGTATGATCATTATTGTATATAAAGTTTATTAATGTTGCAAGTGTGAGGAGTGTTGAAGTTAGTCTCACATCAAAAAAAGCAAGGAAGAGTGAGGAGTTTATAAGATGAGAGATCCATTTACTTAACACCTTAAGATTTTGAGTTGAATGTGGTGTCTTTTTATCTTATGTTCTTTTACTTTATTCCTTCCCAAAGTCTCCCTAATGGTCGAGAGCTCCCACCGGTTGGCCCAACAAATTTGATGTTAATTCCCAAAGCAAAAGAATTCTAGACCAACGGGTTGTAAGTTTTCAAGCATTTCCATAAAATTTATTGAGAATTAACCATTGCTTAAGTTTATTGATTGTATGTACAAATTAAAATATATATAATAGAGCCAAAGCATGCTTGTCTTATTTAAGCATTCGCAATGGTTACACATTTTGTTTTCTCATAATGTCTTGTTTAAATTAAACATTATTTAATTGGGTCATTAATACACATGCAGTGACCCTGGTAGAATATGGAAGCAGTCATAATCATATGTATTATGTATTATAATCTTCTATTAAGTCTTGAAATTCAAGTTAAATTTACCATTATTCGTAGCCCTTAGACTGATGAGCATCACCACTACAAAGGTAAATATGATTGAAACCTTCATCATATCTTCTTCTTGTGTATGTCCTATATATGAACAATGTAGAATCTCAAATAACACTTATAGTATTTACTGAAAAATGAGATTTCAAAACTTTGACCCAAATTAATTGGAATTTGAATTGACTAATTTGAACTATTTTTTTAAACTAATTTGAATTGACTTAAGTTAAATAATATTATTTACTCTTTTGAATAAATTAAATCAATTAATTCTTTTTATGTTAAATTCGATATTTATATATAATATTTGAAAATAATTCAATGCGCAAAAGAAAAATACTTATAATAATTATGGTAATTACTCCTCTACATATTTAATGTGTACATAAATACATAATGAGAAAAAATTAGGTGGATCTCTCTCCTCTTCTTGCCTTTCTTTTCTTTTTTATTTCAATAGTCAATGCCGCTCTGTATTTTTTTTTTGTCGCCCACGATATTTTTTAGCCCGACAGGTCAAGAATTAATCCGTTGCGAATCGGAGCTCCATTTAAGGGTTTGTCGTTGGCCAATGGGTTACTGCATGCACAAGAAAAGATTCGAACCCTCAATACTTATTTAAACGGACGAGTGAATTAACAATTCGACCAACCCAACTTGATTGCCCCTCTGTATTCTATGTACAGATTTAATATGTACGTTAGTACTTTAATTATTGTTCAAAAGAATCATTTTACTTTTTTTACATCATAGAATAAAAAAATACAACTATTTATTTTTTTAATTATATATTTATTACATCTAAAATCATATTATTATTTTAGCGATAAATAATAAATATTAAATAAAATAAATTTTAACTATTTAGGTTGATTTTTTTATTTTCTCTCAAATATTATTTAGTTAAATAGTAGAATCGATTCTTTGAGGATGCATGAAAAATATGCATTCGGGAACTATGATAGATTCGATTCAATTAAAGGCTGAATCTATCATAACCCTCAACCATATCCATTAGTTTGTATTTGAAAGGAGATGTGTGACAAAAATGCGGTTTAAAAAAAATTAAAGAGAGAATTTAAATATGGTTTGACGAGTGCGCACTAAGCTAGTTCCTCATAAAAAGTATATGTTATTTAATTTATTTTATTAAAAGAGTCTTGAACCTTTTCAATTTTTAATCTTTAAATTTTTGTGTTCGTTGTAGATAATCCTTAAAATGCATTTAAGAAAAGTAACGAGAAAAAATTTGAAACAAATTAAAGAAACAAACAAAGGCAAAAAAAAAAAGATCAGAAAAGTAGGAGTAGAGCTTAGTTGAGACAATGGGAATTATGCTCTCTCAATTTTTTTATAAAAAAATTAATAATATTTCTTCAAAAAATAAAAGATAATTTAGTTGGCTTAAATACTTATTTGAATTTTGCAATTTTTTGTTCAACAAGCAACACTTTTTTTATTTTTGAGTTTAAATATAAAAAATTAAATATTTTTTATTTATTTAATTTAATATTATAAATTGATAAAAAAATTCAATAAATATTATAAATTGTTGAAAAATTTTGTTTTGATTCAAATATTGAAGATTTCAAGTCACTAAAGATTCGAAGAGTATCATTATAAATTATTTTATATTTTTTATTTATAGAATTATTTATTTATTAATTATCTTATTAGTAACAAATTTAAAGAATAATTATATTTATAAATTTTATTTTAATATAAATATTATTATTAAATTTTTATGTTAAATTTTTTGTCCCTCCAAATTTTTGTTTCAAACTCAGCCACTGCAAGAAAGGGAAGGGAAGATGAATCGAGAAGGAAAACAAAGAAGAAATCAAATAAAAAAATAGAAATGAATAGAAGTATATACAAACATAACTCAAGTTATGCTATCTAGTCTCGGATTATTACTAAAATGACCAACAAACTATAACTCAAATGGCATCTTCTTTCCATTCTTATTTAAAAGTTTTGGATTCGAGTTTCACTCATAATTTAAAAAAAAAAAACTAAAATGGACTGGATAAAAGAGAAGAAAAAGGTAAATGAATCCTCACCTTACAGAATAAAGAGAGAAATATAATGTTGAAATTCAGAGCAAAGAATAGTGTGTGTTTTCTATACTGATTTGTTGGTGAATCCACTCTTGGTGTTTTGCTCCTTTGGACTATGGGCTTATCTATATAGAGATCTTTGTTGGAATCACATTTTGAATTAATTATGTATATTGAATAAACTGTCCAAAATTTCAATAATTTAGTATGATACTATCTGACTCATTTATTTTTAACGACTTAAATGAGTAAGCCCAATATAATAAATTTATTTTGACTGTTTTACTATTTATTGTCTTGCTTAATATTTTATTTTCAATATTTGATTTTATATACTTACAATATTTAACAAAAAATCTCAATTTTCATAGTTAATTATAATGAATTTTTTTCGGATTCGACTCGGATTGTTCACTTCCAAACTTAATTTCAAAACCTCAATTTTAAATTTGATAGTCTACTGATGATGATGCATTGAATTACAATGATATTACCCAAAGAAATTAACGTTGTTCATTGTGGACTTATAATGCAACTTTGGCTCTAAGACATTTAATTTGTAATAGGTTTGAAGTTTATGCATTCATTAGATGTTTACTTTATATATAATTCAAATGTTAGACTTAACCTTTATTAAGACAATTATATATGTGCAAACAACATTACCAAGAAATGTAAATATCCTGAAAGAACACCTACATTATTACCAAATTTAAACCTTTGAGTTTCACTGTAGCATAGTCAAAATTTTCATGGTGAAATCTTCGTACTTTTTCAAAGTGACATAATAATCAAACTTTTTATGAAGTTAAAAATCCGCGACCACTATGATCTTTTACTTTTATTTATATTTTGATTATATTATTTGTGAAATTTGATTATTAGTATGCATCAATTTCATTATATTATTATTTATAAAATTTGATTATATTCTATATGAATATGAGTTTAATTTTGATACATTGATAGTGTAAAACGTTTTACATAGTAGTATAATTATAACCATTCTCTTAAATGACTATTCATACAATTAATGTAAACAAAATAGTTATTTTAAGGTTAAGTATGATTTTGATTCCTAAGATATAGGCCGAAATTTTTTTTCGTCCCCAACTTTTTTTTTTGCATACAAAATTGTCCTTAAGATTTAATTTGATTTTAAAATCGTAGGAAGGTGGCGGCAAAAATGGAGAGAGAGATGGATCGTATATAACTTTTTCTTCTTCTTTCTTTCCCCATTCTTTTTCTTCTCTTCCCCTTCAGAGGAACAGAAATACTCTTTTTTTCTTTTTTTTTAATTTTATATTGTTTGTTATAATTTGATCCAAAATTTTAATATTGAAGTAAAAAGAACGATTTTAAAGCTTAGTTTTAATATTGTTGTAAAAAGAACGAGTGCAGGGGTACAAAGACAATATGAAGGTTTAGCCAAAACAGCAAACACTGACCTTCAAGAAGAGGAACAGGTGTCTGACGATTCAAACTGCAGGAAGTCCAAGGCAGGGGAGACATTGGTGGTGGAGTTGGGTGAAGGATATGGGAAAGGGAAAGAAAATGAACATGACAACTATATAGTAGAAGAGACCTGCCCCAAAGTGGCTATACACGAAGGTTCAATGACGCACAAGAATAATCAAAGTCGGCAATGGGAAGAGAAAATGACAGAGAATAAGGATGCTTGGAAATTAGCGATAGAGTCAGGAGTAGTACCATGTAGTGATGAGGAGGACATCATGGCCATCCTTCAGGAACAGAATGAAGCAATAGCTTTGAAACGAAGACAATCGAAGCAAAAGGAGAAAATCAGAAGAAGTCGGCCAAAAACACGTAATCAGATGTGTAATAAAATTTATAAATGATTTTAAGCTCTTTGAATGTTAAGGGGTTGGGAGGGACTACCAAATTGAATATGATAAAAAAAAAACTTCAAAAATAAGTTCAGGATAGAAATGTTGGGTTTGATAGAAACAAAAAAAGAGATGGTGATGAACAAATATGATGTAGTTGGGATTTGGGAAAATAATAGCGTTAGTTGGGAGTGTGTTAACTCTATTGGTGCCTCAGGAGGTCTTCTATTAATATGGGATGAATCTGTATTTAAATTGTTGAATTCCTATAAAGGAGATAGGTGGCTATGTGTAGAAGGAGTGATGACTAAAGATAATTTTTACTGTGCGATTTGTTTGGTATACGGGCCACATGTGAGAGATGACAAGCTCTTAATGTGGGAGGAATTAAGCTATATTACAGGTTTTCCCTTTTGTTATATGGGTGATTTCAATGAAATTGTGCACATTGAGAAAAGGAAAGGGGCGACCAGCCTGCCAGCTTCTGCTGAAAATTTTAGAGCCTAGATCAACGATATGGAGTTGGTAGACTTGGCGCTTAATGATCGCATGTATACATGGTTTAGAGGTCAGTCCTGCAGTCGCATTGATAGAATCCTGGTTGACTTGGAGTGGCTAGATGAATACCCGGACACTCGCCTAAGAGGAGGACCGAGAGGCTTATTAGATCACTGTCCTTTGATAGTGGAAGATAGAAGAATAGTTCAGGGCCGAAACCTTTCCGCAGCTTAGACTTGTGGTTCACACACGAAGGTTTTCTGAGGATGGTGAAGGAAAAATAGAGGGGGCTGGGCGAGATACAGTTTCTACACAAATTGAAAGCACTGTCCAAACTTTTGAGTAGATGGCACAAGCAATACTTTATGAACATTCCCGAGAAGATACAAAAGTTTGAGGATGAGATCAAGAAAGTGGACGATATGGTTAGCAATGGTATACATGATGGGACAATAGAAGCAAGAAGGAAGGCACTAGTAAGATGTTGTGAGGTATGGTATACGAGACAAGATATACACTGAAAGTAAATGTCTAGGTCTATGCATGCCAAGAAGATGAACAGGAATACTAAGTACTTCCACAATGTTGCATCAGAAAGAAGAAGGAACAACCGGATCGACTCTTTAGTGATAAATGAAAGGTTAGTAAGGAATTATGCAAGGATCAAGGTGGCCATTAGAGACTTCTACAAAAACCTATACCACCAGGAAGCCTTGCCGACTATTAGTTTTTGGGAAGGCCTAGTAAATCGGTTAGAGTTGGAGGAAGCGCAAGCACTAGAGGTGTTACCGTTGGTTGAGGAAGTAAAGGATGAAGTCTGAGACTGTGAATCATTTAAGGCACCGGAGAGTGATAGATATAAGATGAACTTTATAAAAAGATACTGGGAGGAGATTGGAGTGGAATTTACTAAAGCTGTGTTGAGCTTCTTTAAGACAGAGAGGTTACCAGCAGAATCCAATGTTACTTGGGTGGCGCTGACCCAGAAGTTTGTAGAAGCAAAGGAGATAAAGGATCTTAGACCGATCAGTATGGTTGGGTGCGTCTACAAGGTTATATCAAAAGTGTTGACAAGAAGGATGAGGAGGGTAATGCCAGGGTTAGTTGGGAAATCACATAGTGCTTTTGTCAAAGAAAGGCGAATACATGATGGAGCGCTAATAGCATGCGAGACTGTACAATGGCTAAAAATGAAGAAGGCATCAACAATCATTAAACTGGACTCCCAGAAAGCCTATGACAGAATTAAATGGAACTTCGTTGATATCGTACTAGAAAAGATAGGATTCGGTAGAAGATGGAGGGCATGGATCATAGAGTGCATTAGATCAACATCTATTTTCATACTGGTCAACAGGACACCCTCAAAACCATTTAAGATGGAAAGCGGACTTAGGCAAGGCGTCCCGTTATCACCTTTTCTATTCGTGCTGGTTGCAAATGTTCTGAACAAGATGTTTGGAGAGGCGGTAAGGAATAGGAGAATTGCCCCTCTATTAGTCGGTAGAGATAATATAAAGTTATCACACTTACAGTTTGCTGATAACACTATATTGTTCTGTTCGCCGGAGGAGGAGACAGTGAGAAATTACAAGAGACTTTTGAGGTGCTTTGATGTGATATCCAGATTGAGTATTAACTTTGACAAGTCCAGTTTGATACCGGTAAATTGTAGCCAGGAGTGGATTGGTCGGATGTGCCAATTATTAGGGTGCCAGGCGACGAGACTACCAGTGAAGTACCTGGGCATTGAGTTAGGAGAAAACCTGAGGCTAGTTAAAACATGGAAGCTAGTAATAGATAAAGTAGAGGAGAAACTTAGTTTGTGAAAAGCAAAGGTGCTTAGCAAAGTAGGTAAGTTGGTCCTTATCAAATCAGTGATAAATAGTCTGCCTACTTACTATTTGAGTTTGTATAAAATGCCGACTATAGTGGCAAAAAAACTAATTTCACTGCAAAGGAGGTTCTTTTGGGGGAAGGATGATGGAAGCTCTGGGCTAGCTCTTGTAAAGTGGGAGTTTATACAGGCACCGAAGAAACTAGGAGGGCTAGGTGTGGGAGATACGATGATTCGCAATACTGCTCTATGTTTAAGTGGCGGTGGAGATTCTCTAAGGAGGATTGCCCATTGTGGAAGAAGGTTGTGTGCTCCTGCAATAATATGAATACTGGCAACTACTGTCTACTCAAGCTATACCGGCAAAAGAAGGCCCGTGGAGAGATATTTGTCACTTGCAAATAAAGGAGCAACATGTCAGACAAAAGATGATTGACAGACTGGCTATGGAAGTAGGTGATGGCAGATTAACTAGATTTTGGGAAGATACATGGTTACAGTCGGGAAAGCTGAAAGACTTCTTTTCGAGGCTCTACTTGATTTCAAATAACAAAAGATCTGTGATTGGGGACTGTGGGTTTTGGGATGGGATAGAGTGGGTATGAAACTTTCAGTGGAAGAAGGAACTTCCCCAATGAGAGACGGACAGCTTGAACCATCTTTTAGATATCTTGCAAGATGTGAGATTGATAGAAGGCGTACAAAATAGAGTGGTGTGGAAATTTGATAAGGAATGCGTTTATACTACTAAATTATTTGTGCAGGTTATGCAGGTACATACGGTAACATAATATATCCTTAACTATAAGTTTACAAATGGAATCTGGAAAGGACTAGTGTCCTCTCGAGTAGAGTTATTTACTTGATTTGTGCTTGTAGGTTGAGTTAAGACAAAGGATCGACTGAGTCTTTTGGGCATCATTGAACGATGTAATAATGTATGTGTTATGTGTAATAAGAAAATTGAAACCGTACAATATTTGTTTCTTATGTGTGAGTACGTTTGGCAGGTGTGGTGCGCATGGTATAGTTACATGGGTCGTGCATGGAACATCCCAAAATCCATAAAGGAGCATTTTGAGAGCCGGAGGATGATGCCCTTGAGGAAAGGCGCGCGAAAAACATGATTAGTGGGGTTCTTCTCTGTTATATGAAATATCTGGCTATGTAGGAATGCGTTTATTTTTTAGAATAAGACCACATATGTGGTGGACTGTGTTACTAGGTCGTTTTGTTGTTCTAAGAAATGGTGTCAAAGTAAACCATATTGTTGATAGTTATGCCAGAGATGACATAGGTGTTACTAAAGTTCAGGTTATAGCTCGTGTATGTTCCACTCAATGTGTTGAGCTTGTTTCCTTTAAAAAAAAAGCTTAGTTTTAGACCTTAAAGATGATTTTGTAAGTAAAAAATATTAGAGACGAAATTTTTTTTTGCCTTTACCTTAGAGACAAAAAATGTACTTATGTCTTATTTTTACTAATGTGGTGTTATGTAATTAGATACACGTGCAAAACAATTTTATACTAATAATAATATATCAAAATTAAATTCTAAAATTTTTAGCATTAATGTATTATACGGTTGATGTTGATGCCGAAAGCCAAATAATTGTAGTGCAAGCGGTTATAAATTATTAAATTCCAAGCATTTCCATCAAATTAAATTTATTGAGAATTAACCATTGCTTATTAGGTTTATTGATAGTACAAAAATATGATAGAGCACAAGCAGCAGTGTACAATTGTACATCTTGAGCATGCTTGTCTTATTTAATTAAGCATTTGCAATGGTTAAACATTTTATTTTCTCATAATATATAATGTCTTGTATGTTTAAACATTATTATTATTTGTATATACACATGCATTGACCCTCGTTGCAATGAGGAAGTCCTCCACAGCTAGGTAGAATACGGTAGCACTCATAATCATTGTGGCATCTCTTTGATTTTGATGATGACTCTGTCTCACTTGTTACTCTGCTTGAGAGAACACCAAATCCTGTTTTTATATAAATTCAATCTAGTTAAAAATATGTATTGAAAAATAAAAAAACATTGGATGAAAAATTAAATAAATTTAATTACCATTATTGGTAGCCATTAGACTGAGCATGACCACTACAAAGGTAAATATGATTGAAATCTTCGACATATCTTCTTCTCTGTGTTGTGTACGTCCTATATATGAAGAATGTAGATTTTTCAAATAACTCTTATGGTATTAAGTATTAAATGAAAAATGAAATTTTAAAACTTACAACAAGAAGTTAAGGATATTTAGAATGATAACCATTTTTATTATTTTTTTTTAAATTTGAAAATTTTGATCAAAATTAATTGGAATTTACTCAGAATTAACCTTCTTATATTAATAGTTCTATTTAAATATTAATTTGAGTTGACTTAAGTTATACAACATCATTTACTCTTTTGAATATATTAAATAAAAGGTTTAATTACTCTGTTGGTTTCTATAGTTTCACGAAATTTTCAATTAGATTCTTATACTTTTTTTTTCTTTTTAATTGGTCTTTACACTAATTTTTTTTTCAATTAAATTCCTTTTGGTAGTAACTGACTTAATTATATAGAGACCTAACTAAAAAAAATTAGTGCAGTGACTCAAATAAAAAGAAAAAAAAGTGTAGGAACTCAATTGAAAAAAAAATTGGTGTAGGGACCTAATTAAAAGAAAAAAAAGTATAGAGATCTAATTGAAAATTTCGAAAAACTATAGAGACGAATAATTAAACCTAAATAAAGCAATTCATTTTTTATGTTAAATTCGATATTTATATATAAAATTGAAAAACTGTCACCCGGCCCCTACGTACCTGTGTAAAGAAAATAATTCAATGTACACAGAAAACACTTATAATTATTGTTTAAAAGAACCTTTTTACTTTTTTTTTTACATCCTAGAATAAAAAAAGTACAACTATTTATTTCCCCAAATTAAAGTTAATAACCATTTCTTTTGGTTGCATCGATTTGGAAACACCTTTTGTAGAACCACAGGAAATACCTCAACAGTGTCACAAATTTTCTGGAATGCATTAAATGTAGAAAAAAAGATCTATCAAAATCAGTGTTCTGGAAATCGAACTGAGAATAAAAAACCGGTCAGAAAATCAGTTTAGTTAAAGATAAAAATCGGTTAGCAATGAACATGTCAAAAAATCGGAAAAACTAGTCAAATTGATACGATTTTTACTAGTTTGATACTGATTCAGTATTCAAAACTTTGATCAAACTAATTAATCGTTTATGTATTTATAATGTTATTAAAACGGTTCATTTTATATTAGAATCAAAATATGAAATTAATTATCTGAATTTAGCTAACTTGTACCCATATATGTTTATATTACAAATTAAAAAAAGCTTTTATTAAAACAAATTAAAGAAATAAAGACAAGGAATAAACAAATTAAAGAAATAAACAAAGGCAAAATTAAGACAAGAAAACGGAAGGCACGATAAATGAAGATAAAAATAAAGAAGAGATCAAGTAAAGAATAGAAATGAATGGAAGTATAAAGATGACTGAAGTTATGCTATTTAATCTCGGATTATTCCAATCTCAAACTAGAAGAGTCAAGAGACAAGGGAAAAGAGAAGAAAAAGGTAAGTAAGGTATATCCATCCTCACCTCACAGAAAAAAGAGAGAAATATTGAAATTGAGAGCAAATAATAGTGTGTTTTATATACTGATTTGTTTGTGACTTCACTCTTGGTGTTTTGTTCTTTTGGACTATGGGCTTTATATAGAGCTCTTGTGCTGCGTTTGTTTATAGAGATATGACATTAAAATAGGGATATAGAGACACAAAATTATATTTGACAGATGAGAGATGTACAGAAATAATGTGTCTAAAAATATTAAATTATTGTATTTTGTGTCCATCTTGAAAGGAAGGACATAGAGATACTAATAAAAGACACAATTTATTTTTTATTTTTTTTCATTATTTTTATTAATTTTTTATAATTATATTTTTTATTATTATATTTTTCGTCTCAAATTTTTTAAATGAAAAAAAATGAGAATAAATTAAATTTTTATAATTTATTCTAATTTATCACCAAATAAAATACAAGAATACAAAATTTTTTATCTCTTCTTTATGTTTTATTTTCAGTGTCTTGTCTTATCCTATTTTCAAAAATATTAAAAATCACATTTTGAATTAAATATTCAATATTGAAATAAATCTGCATAATTAATACCCCCTGATTTTATACAGAATTTATGAAAAAGGAGATATGTATTTTAGGAAAAGTTTCCCATTTTATTTTGTTTTGAGATCATTTCTTTATTTCTTTCTTTTAAGACAAACATTTGAATTTTTTTTCTAGCAAGGGACTAAAGGAAGGTAGCTTTTTTTACTCTTTCAAATAACCTTTTTCTTTTTGTTTTATCTGTTATCCTTTTCTATTTTTTTTTTTATCTCCTCTTATTGTATCTTGGGACTAAATATGGTGTTCGCACACAGTAAAGATATTTTTTTGAATAGATTAAAGCAAGAGCAAAATGATCGATTTGGATAGGGCTATATAATATTTTGGTTAAATCATAATAGATAAAAAAATTTCATGCTATTTTATTGAAACCAGCATCTTTTAGTAGAAAAGAATCGATTCTCAATTTCTCATACATAGTTTGTGTTTATTTGATAACATTTTAAACTAATTCGTAATTAGGATAGGTTAGTAGATTTTTTTTTAAATGAGTTGTTAATTTTTAGATTCCTCAACATTCTTGTATAAAACAATGTGAATCTTTGAACTTCATAGAATTTTTTTGTAAAGAAATATTCATTTTGTATTTGATGTAGAATAAATTATAGAATCTATTCTAAACACGCAAATAAATATTCTAGGATTATTGTGTTATTTCTAAAAAAAATAACAACTAATAAAATTTTAATTATAATTTTTAATTTAATATAAATATTTAATTATAAACTTTAAATTGTAAGAACTTAACTAAAAAGTTGGAAAAACTATAAGAATTAAAGAATAATTAAACCTTTTTAACTTATAAAATAAATTAAATACATGTTATTAACCAATTGTAAATTTGACAATCAAAATGTATAACAAGACATTCTCTAATTGTATTTAAATTAAATTAAAATTAAAATATTAAAATTAAAATATAGTTATATTATATATTATATATTATATATTATATATTATATATTACTAACTAATTTAATAACCAAAATTTGTCACATATTTTTTTATTAAATTAAGAGAAAATATTTCTCTTTAAAATTAATAAACTCCCTTCCTATATTTTTTTATCTACATCTCTCTTTTTCTATTTCTCTATACCGTTTTCACGCTATATATAATATATAATTTATAATTTATATTAATAAGTTGATAAATCAAAATATGTTATTAGATATTTTTTTTATTACAATTAAATAATTTTTTTTTTAAATTAACAAACTTTCTCTCTCATTCTTCTTCTTTATTATTCTCTCTCTTTTCTTTCATTTTCTATTTTTCTCTACCTTTCTGTTCAACAAAAAATAAAATTAATAAAATAAATAATTTAAATAAAAAAATTATTATTATATACATGTATTTTAGTTTTTTTGTTTAGTTTTAAACTTTACTGCTTATCTTTTTAATCTATATTTTCACTTCCCTTCTTTTAAGTATTTATTATATATAATTTGGAGATAATATTAATATTACGATTAAACTTTAGAATCAACATTAAGTTATTTAAAAAAAATAATCTTGAGTTAATCTTATAACTATCAATATAAATTTTCTTACGCTAATATCTAATTATATTTTTATATACACAGGGAGAAAAAAATTATTTTAATAGCAAGTAAAAAAATTAATTATTTTTATTTATGCAATAGACTTAATATCTAATCAACTGTAAAAGTATACACATTAAATTCTTTCAAATTTTAGATAAGAAATGTTAAAATTAATTATTAATAAAAAATTAAACTCTTTTATATGAAAATAATAACTAAAAATTTTATTATTTGATTTTTTTTATCTATGGAGATCTTGATCTTTTTATCCAACGGACACTTTTGTCCCTACAATATTTTTATAAAAATAGTTTAATTCTATAAATATTTGTGTCATAATCTAAAATGTCAAAATAAAATTGATGTAATTTTAAAAAATTTCTATTTTTATAATATTATTACGGATAAAAATACTAGTAAAATAATAAATTTATGTCATTAATCATTTTTTAAAAAGTATTTTGTTTTTCATTTAATGTGGTTGACGATTTTGTTAATTTTAAATAAAATAGAGAGAAACAGACACTCAAAAAAAGGAGAATGACGGGTTAAAATTCCTTTTCTACAAGTGAAAATTAAAGGTAAATCCTAAAGTGGTATGTAATATTGATATCGTCCGCTAAAATTATTTTTGAGATTTTAATTGTATTAATTATGTATTTAAAATTAGTAAAAATAAACCATTTTAATATTGACGAATCTATGTTATAACTTGTGGAAACAAGTGTTCTCCACTAGTATTTTAAATATATATATATATATATATGTATGTATGACATTAAAAAATATTTATTTTTTATGATAAAATAATTATTTTAATTTTTTAATTTTTATTTAGAATTAAATTTGATATATTAACCTAAAATAATTTTACATATACATTTAATTATATAACACTATATTATAAAAAATAATTATTTTTTATATTAATTGTATTCGTGTAAACGATCATCTAAAAAAATAGAAATAACTAAATAATTATATAAAATATTTTACACTATTAATATATTAAAATTAAACTCTAATTTATATCTAAAAATATAATAAAACACAAAATATTATTATAACATTATTTAATTAATGAATTTATTTAGTTAAAATTTATATCGTTAATTTTTTTTACTCAACTTTAATATTTACTAATAAATTGAATAATTTTGTAGTAGACGTATATTTTGATAATTAGTTCTTAACTACAAATTGGATTAAAAATTAATTAAAAATTAATTAAAACAATAACATATTTTATATTTTTATCTATCTAAGTAACAAACTTTATTATTATTATATTATTATTATTTTTATTTGAAATTAATTTTTGATTTTTTTATTAAATGATTGAATCATTATTCAATAATCTATAAAATATATAATGAGGATATGAGAGATTTGGTATATAAGTTTTTTTTCTAAAATATCTTTTATTTGTACATAAGTCATAAAAGAATATGACTAGAAGATAATCTATTTATCATTTTAGTTAATCTCATTAATTATTATTATTATTATTATTATTATTATTATTATTATTATTATTATTATTATTATTATTATATTTAATTTATAAAAAGATGAATTAGTAACTACATTATTATGTATCAATATATCAATATTTATAATAAATAAATAAAAAATATTTAATATTTTCATGTTAAACACGTATTGATTTGGTTTGATGACGTAAATTATTAATAATATATATCACTTTATGATTTGATCACGTGTAACGATATGATGACGAATAGATCAGTGACACGTAATATGCTAATGTAGACGGATGTGCCACATGTATTAGAATTAAATTTAATTCAATCATTAAAATTAAATTTTTGTCGCAATATTATTTGTTCACATGGCATTTACTATATCATCATTATAGATGCATCAAATTAGTTTTGAAAAAAATTTAGTAACAAAAAATTTTCAGCCATAATTAACCAAAATTTTCCATAATTTACTTCATTTATATAACTTAATAATATTTTAATTTTCTATCTCACTCTCTTATCAATCTACTTATCATATTTTTATCAGCCCCACTTATTAATGATATTAATTATAATATCATATCCCTAACTATTAGACATTCTTATAATCACTATTTAATATTTTCTTTTATAATTTGAATGTTATAATGTCATATGATTCTCTCTTCCATGCTTAATAAATAGACACCAATGGAATAGCATCTTTGGAGAGAGGTTCAAATCTTAGATTTAAGAATACAATAATCACTAATAACAATTAAAAATGGTAATAATATTAATTAAATGATCTTAATTGTAATTGATTTTTATTTTTGGGATTTTTGAAATAAGGAACAAGAAAATATAGATTTCGAGAAAAATAAACTAATAACTAAGAAAGCTCTTAGCAATGATTGGGAATTAGAAGCCCTATCCTCATTATCATCGTCAATTATGATGGTAAATGTGAATTACCTTCACTTAGTTAACATCTAACCAATGGAGGAAGGTCAAGTGCATACAATCAACTTGAGTTCACAAGTTCTAGTCAACTGATAGTGAGAGACTAGATTTAGTGAAGTTCAAGCTAACTGGCATTCTTCAATTACCAGTCAATAAAAAACTTTGACAATTCAAGAGTCTCTAATTAATCAATCAAGTCAAGAACATAAAAATCTAATTTAAAATCCTCCCAAGCATTTTATCAAATACTTGAAAGGTACAAAATAAAAGTATAGAGAATTAATAAGAGATAATAAAATCTAAGATACCCAATTGCAAGACAACAATAACCAATAATTAAAGAAATAACAATAAAATAAAAATATAATTGCATTAATCTAAATCAAAGGGAGTAAGAGTGCATCAACAATGAAGTGAACAAACGGAAGCAATAACAAAGAAATTAAAAGAAATAAGATGTTAGAACAAACAAGAGTAGAGAAAAACTAAATTAAAGTAAGGTGAAAATCTGAATCTAAAAAGAAATAAGACTAAAAACCCTAAAATCTAGAGAGAGGAAAGAGCCTCTCTCTTTAGAAACCTACATCCAAAACCTAAAGTGTGAATGAATGAAAAGTGATTGAATGCTCTCCCATTCGTCCCACTCTGCAGCCTCTAATCTTCATTTTTGGGTTTGAAACTGGACCAAAAGCAGCTCAGAAATTGCCCCCAGCGAATTCTGTTAATTGCAGCACATGACGCTCGTCGCGTGTACGCGTCAGCCACGCGTACGCGTCGCTGAACTTTTCACTGGTGACGTGTAGATGTCAGCCACGCGTGCGCATCATTTGTCCGCTGCACCAGTCACGCGTACACGTCGTCCACGCGTGCGCATCGGCTCTAGCTTCTCAAATCCTCAATTTTTTGTGTTCCTTCCACTTTGGCATTCTTCCTTTCTATCATCTAAGCCATTCCTGTCCTATAAAACCTAAAAACACTTAACACACATATCACGATATCGAATGGTAATAAGAGGAGATTACAAATTAGCAATTTTAAGGCCAAAGAAGCATATTTTCAATCATAGCACAAAATTAGGAAGGAAACTTAAAAACATGCAATTTATATGGATAAGTGTAAGAATAATTGATAAAATCCACTCAATTCAATACAAAATAAACCATAAAATAGTGGCTCATTAGCTGCCGACGCCGAACTCGAGAGAATAGAGACAGAGAGATGAGGCTAGTTGGGGGTGGTTCCAATCAGAATCAGAATTCAGAAGTCTCAAATTAGTGGCTAAGGTTCATTCAAAGAGAGTGTAGGGGTGGGAGTGGGTCTGGAATGACACCGTTTCAGGAAGAAAAAAAGTAAAAAAAAAATTAAAAAACACAATCCGGATCGAGTTGGATTAACCGGTCGAGTCACCAGATTAGCATAAAACTTGTTGGATTAACTGGGTTTCATCAGGTCTGTTACATAGACAATTCAACGAGTGATTCGACCCAATCAAGTAACTGAATGACTAAGTTTCCGGTGTAACCGGCCGAGTCGAGTCGAGTTTGATAACAATGATCCAAACCATATGTTTAGTTTGGCAGGAGTGTTTACTATAGTGCCTATAATTCAGAAATCGAAATCAAATGCAAAGAAGTGAGTCCCATATTTAACATATGTCCCTATAACTTAAAGTTTGAGTTCACATATAGTCAGGCAATTTGAATCAGTTTTGAGTAAAAAATTTATATGATTTAAACATTAATTTTACTTGTAGTGCAGTTTGCATTGGATGATTTTATAAAAAAAATCCGATCCAATTTTAAGCGATATGGATTGGATTGCATTGAATTTGCGGTTTTGTAAATTTAAAAAAATTAAATACATATAACAAGTCTCACATCAAATTTTAAATAATCAACAATGACATAACAAGTCAAAACAATATCTTAAAAAACTAACGATAACATAGCAATAGAAATAAAATTATATGTTAGTTAAAATAAATAAATAAATAATATTTTAAACATAAAATATTTATTAAATAATAATAATACATGAATAATATAAAAATAGATAAAAAAATTAAATATGTTATAAGTATAATTATAAATATAATAATAAAATAATATTAATATTATAGTACATTGTGTGATTTGAATTAGATTGGATCGATTATGAAAAGTAAATTCGAAATCCGATTCGATCCAACAGTTTATAAAAAATAGAATCCAATCAAATCCGAATTAATACAATTTTAAAGTTTAATCAATTTTTAGTTTAGATTAAATTAGATAAACGATTTAATATAAATTGGTTTAGATTTAAAAAATAATCTCAAAGTGTAGTCCAAATCTAAAATCATAATTTAAAAAAAGCCCTAAACCTCAAACTTTAGTCCAAATTAAATTTATCATGACCTATTTTATCTTTAAACATTATTATATTAAAACTAAACTCAATAATTTTTTTTATCAAAAATATTTTATACACTAAAATTAATTCCAAAACTCAGTTATTATATATTTGTATATAAATACATGTGTTTATTAACTTATTTTTAATATATATTTTATAGTACAATTATATTATGTGTACACTAAAATCAGTTACCAAAATCAGCTATCAATATAAAATATATTTTAGAATATAATTACATATTAAAATAAATTAAAATCACATATATATTTATATATATACAAATACAATAATGATTAATTTTAATGTATAAATAATATTTTTATTCATATGAATAATTAATTTTAGTGATTAATTTTAGAGGAAGTACAGGGAGCCAATGGAAAATTTGTACAATGTGTGTAATAGAGCTTTAGAGATGTCCGATTCAGTATTAGAGATATAACCATTAGTGTTACGTTTTCCTATCAACTTAAACTTTTGGTATGAGTGGTTTCATGACATGGTCTCAAAACTTTAGATCCGAAAAATCAAGAGTTTGATTCTTAGTAAATCCCAAAATAAGTGATTTCATAACATAAGATATTTATTATTCACGGTACTTAGATGGTTACTCTAAATAGTATAGTCATATTTATTTTTTAATTTATTATACACATTTTATAAATATTCCATTGACTTCTTACCGTATTCATTTTAATATATTAGATAGGTCTCACTACCAACAGATTTGGCAGCCAATCAAGCGAAAGTAAATGAAATAAATCAAGCCGACATATTCTATAAGTGCACCCGTGTTATTCATTTTTGTTGTCTCCCCCACTCCTTAATATAGAACCCCAAACTGTCTCAACAAATTTCCTACTCCTACTCCTTTGGATCACTCATACTTCTACAAACACAAACTATTTTCCTGCATTTTCCACCGCAAATACCACTAGAATCTCTCTGAAAACTAACACATTCTCTCTCTCACACACAAACTCAAATTTTCTCTTTCTTTGTTTTTGCCTACCCTTCCTTCTTCCTTCAAACAACAAAGAAAGGTTTGAGCTCAACATCAATGGCGCCAGCATTTTCGAAGGGACGTGGCAATAAGAGGCCATCATCAACATCTTACACTTCAACCGTTACAACACTAGTCTTCGTTGCACTATGTGTCTTCGGTGTATGGATGGTAGCTTCCAACTCTATGGTCTCATCACCTAAACGCGCAACGATAACCACCCACACCGCCATTGATAACACCGAAGAAGAACTCCTTGAATCCGTAACTAACACCAACAACAACAACAATGACAACTCAGACGAATCATCCGATCAACCCGTTAACAACAACCAAGATGATTCATCTGACGGCATAACAAAAAGCGAAGAATCTGAATCAAACGAAAATGGTTCATCAGACAATAACAATTCTGACGATGGCGCCCTGTTATCATCAACTCAGAGCGAAGCATCATCAGAGTCAAACGAAAATGGTTCGTCAGACAATGATAACAACAACCAGATTAAAGCAAGCCAGAAGGATGAAGA
The DNA here is from genome assembly GCF_003086295.3 of Arachis hypogaea. NCBI lineage: Eukaryota > Viridiplantae > Streptophyta > Magnoliopsida > Fabales > Fabaceae > Arachis > Arachis hypogaea. Next base: position 1,408,262 of record NC_092036.1, on the reverse strand, counting down.
AAATCAAGAACAAACTATGGAGTCTCAGAATAATAATGTGGACACCGGTGGAGGCGAGAGCCAAGAACAAAGCTCGTTAGGTAATGACGAACAAGAGAATGAGAAGCAGTTGAGAGAGGATAAAGGGGAAAACGACGATAGTACAGAGGAAGCAGAGAAGAAAAGAAAGAAAGCGTCAAAGAAGGAGGAAGCAAAGGGTGATGATGATAATAACAATGATTTGGAGTGGCATCTATGCAATGTAACTGCAGGATTTGATTTTATACCGTGTTTGGATAATGAAAAGTATCTCAAGTATTCACATAGGAAACACTATGAGCATAGGGAACGCCATTGCCCTGAGGATGCACCTACTTGCTTAGTTCCACTTCCAAACGGTTACAAAGAACACATACCATGGCCTAGCAGCAGAGATAAGGTGACGCCATTGTTAGATTAACATATGATGATAATGAGATTTAATTTTCTAATTTCAGTTTTTCATGTTAAAATAGATATGGTACCATAATATACCACACACAAAGCTGGCAGAGGTGAAGGGGCACCAGAATTGGGTGAAGTTAACGGGTGAATTCTTGACATTTCCAGGAGGTGGCACCCAGTTTATTCATGGAGCTCTCCACTACATTGATTTTCTTCAAAAGGTACAATTAGGATGGTTTCTTTGTTGTAAGATAATGTAGCAAGAAGAGTGCTAGGGGCCAGCAACTTTTGTGATTTGTAGCCATCAAATAGCCATCAATGATAACTTTAATGGTGTGAGATTGGTGTGAGATTTTATACAATAGCTCACTTTTCTTTACTAGTTACATAATGGACAAAATTTAATAAAATTGCTAGTCCTCTAGACTTTTTTATGTAGTAATTATATTAAGAAGTGGGTAATTGGTGATTTGCATTGCAGGCGGAAGCAGGGATTGCATGGGGAAAACACACAAGGGTGATATTGGATGTTGGGTGTGGGGTGGGTAGTTTTGGAGGTTATCTATTTGAAAGAGATGTAATTGCAATGTCATTTGCACCGAAAGATGAGCATGAAGCACAAGTGCAATTCGCCCTTGAGAGAGGGATACCAGCCTTATCAGCTGTCATGGGTACCCAAAGGCTCCAATTCCCTGGTCGCGTCTTTGATCTTGTCCATTGTGCACGTTGTCGTGTACCTTGGCATGAAGATGGTACGCTTTCTTCTTTCTATAATTTCTTGGTTCTAGTGAACGAGCTTTTGGGATGTAGAATCACATTTTCGTTCAGAAAAAAAAAGTTGCCAAGAATAAAAGAACAGCATTTAAAACATTGAAACGCACTTTTATCTTCTCCAACGTGTTTTACAAACACATCCTGTATCTCTTCTTGCATATCATTTATATTTATATTTATCACAATTTACATACATAAATCATATTTTAGGTGGCTTGCTGCTTTTGGAATTGAACCGCGTTTTGAGGCCAGGGGGTTTCTTTGTTTGGTCTGCTACTCCTGTGTACCAGACGCTCAAAGAAGATGTTGAAATATGGAAGCGTATGATAACAAACCTCCTTAATTCTCTTTCTCATTTCTATTATAGGGACTTAATTACGGCTTGTTATTTTCTTGTAGAAATGTCTGCTCTAACGAAAGCCATGTGCTGGGAGCTGGTGACCATAAAAAATGATACATTGAACCAAGTTGGTGCTGCTTTCTTCCGAAAACCTGTGTCCAACGAATGCTATGAGCAAAGGGAAGAAAATGAACCTCCTATGTGCAAAGATGATGATGACCCAAATGCTGCCTGGTAATTTTCGAAATTTCTAATTGCATGCTAAGGATTTTTATATTGACTATAACACTTTAATAATACTTAAAAGATATATTGTTAAAATTAATATCACAATTTTCTATATTATTATTTTTATTTTATAAATAAAAAGTTTTCTGAAATATTAATATTACAGGTACGTACCACTACAAGCATGCCTTCACAAGTTGCCAGGCGAGAAGAGTGAGAGAGGAGCCGAATGGCCTGAAGCATGGCCGGAAAGGCTACATAAAGCTCCATACTGGTTAAGCGACTCTCAAGTAGGGATCTTCGGAAAACCACTTCCTCAAGATTTTGTAGAAGAAGATCAACGTTGGAAAGATGTTATAGACGAGCTTAGCAATAATGGTGTTAGTTGGTCTAATATCAGAAATGTCATGGACATGCGAGCTGTTTATGGCGGGTACCTACATCTTTATTTATTATACTTAATTAAACTGCATTAATTAATAATCAAAGCCGAAGAAAAGTCTTGGAATAACGGTTGAGTTGTCTCTGTGTGATCTTAATATCACAGATTCAATCTGTAAAAACAGTTATTAATATAATTATTAAGTTAGATTGTCTAGATAGAATCTTATAAAGTATAACTCTTTTTAGATCTGTCTAGATATAATTAATAATCAAAGCCGAAAAAGAATCTTATAATAGTGGTTGAGTTGTCTCCATGTGATCTTAAGATCACGGATTCAATCTATTAAAACAGTTACTAATATAATTATTAAGTTAGACCGTCTAGATAGAATCCTGTAAAGTACAACTCTTTTTAGATCTGTCTAGATATAATTAATAATCAAAGTCGAAAAAGAATCTTAGAATAACGGTTGAGTTGTCTCCGTATAATCTTAAAATCACGGATTGAATCCGTGAAAACAACCACTAATATAATTATTAAATTAGATTGTCTAGATAGAATTATGTAAAGTATGACTCTTTTAGATCTGTCTAGATATAATTAATAATCAAAGCAAAAAAAAAATCTTAGAATAACGATTGAATTGTCTCCGTATGATCTTAAGATCCGTGAAAACAGCCACTAATATAATTATTAATTTGTACGGTCTAGATAGAATTTTGTAACGTAAAATACCACTCTTTTTAAATTTATGTTAATATTTTTTATTCTCTATACCCGCTATTATTCCAGTGCTATTGGCGAGAGCATTCTGGGGTAGTTATTAATGTTCAATTTTTTTTGTAGATTTGCTGCAGCTCTAAGGGATCTTCAACTTTGGGTGTTCAATGTGGTGAACATTGATTCTCCGGACACACTTCCTATTATCTATGAGCGTGGTCTAATTGGAATTTATCATGATTGGTGTGAATCCTTTAGCACCTATCCAAGAACTTATGATCTTCTACATGCAGATCAGCTCTTCTCAAAACTAAAGAATAGGTATCCATTTATGTTCACCAAATACATCAATTTATAGTAACAATATTTCAAGTAAACAAGAAGCATATACTACAATTAAATCAAATTGAGTATTTGATACAAAATTATGAGACCCTAAATTAGGTTACAAACATATGATATTTGAAACTTAGTGTTGTGTAAAAAAAAAAAATTACATTTTAGATGGCGTTTTCTGTTAAATCTCTCTTCCTATACCAAACTATTAAATCACATCTATCGTATGCAGCATTTTTTGTTAAATCACTCTTCTAAAAAAAACTAATTTTATTTAAAAAAAAGCCACATACACTTTGTTCTTTGATCTAATTGTTTTCTTTTCTTTCAATCTTATTTCAGTTGCATATAGTATACAATTATGCATAAAATACAGTAATAGCATTTGATCAAAATTAAATTTTTGTTTGCAGCATAGGATCCATGAAAGCAATAATATGACAACTTCAAGTAAACTACTCTTTATATCTATAAAAGTTTAGAAGGTTGATAAAAAATTAAACTCTAAACCCTATTTTTTATTTATAAAAGACAAAAAATTGTTAAAATTTAGAATATTGACAAATCTATACATGAATAAAACTATTATTTGCATATTTTATCACATAAAAACCATATTTCTTGAATACAAAACTAATTTCATTAATTTATAATTAAATTTAGGTGAAAACTCAGGTGCAGTCGACTTGACGTGAAGTTGATAGCTGAGAGTCATTAGATAAAAATTTAGTCAAATCAGTCAAATCATCTAACCACTCTCAACTATCAAATTTACGTGAAGACGACCGCACATGAGTTTTCACCTTAAATTTATCAGCATTTTAAAATTTCATAGAAATTGAGTCACTCTTTTATGTTATAATATTTTGGGTTGTCCAGGTGCAAACTTGCTCCTGTAATAGTAGAAGTTGATAGAATAGTGAGACCAGGAGGTAGCTTGGTTGTCCGTGATGAATCCAACGCCATTAGCGAAGTGGAAAGTTTGTTAAAATCTCTGCATTGGGAAGTAACCTTATCCAAAGACCAAGAAGGAGTGCTCTTTGCCAAAAAAGGCTATTGGAGACCCACCTCTTTTGTATCACTCTTCTAATCATTATCATCAAATTTTGTTGCCCACAACATATAGTTACAATATTTTACTGGTGTGTAACATTCACCTACTACACCAATCACTCAATAGATAGAGATTTTACAGTTGTTAGTGTAAAATGACATTGTGTTCAAAGATTTCATTCCGAGTTAGTTAATTTTTACTGCTATACATTATTTAATAAAACTAAACTAGTCATCAAATGCAAATAGTGTAGTCTTGTATATTAAAGTATTTTCCGAGTTAATTGAACTGGTTTATATAATGTATATGACAACATAAACATCCTTAACGCCATCATGGAACATGCATGCATGTATAATTGCTACTGGACAATAATTCTTAAACCATCGACCTTTTTTTTTGTTCCTCCAAAAGTATAGAGATCGAGATTTAGCCGTCCATCTAGTATCGATCATCCGAAATAATCTTAAAAAACTAATTCTAATTAATTAGAGATAATTTTTGTTAGATAAAATAAATCAACTTTGTATCCACTACCTACCTCCATATTATTAGAATCATTATGAATAATCATAAGATAAGTTGTCAAATTGGATTAAAGAACAAAAACCTAAAAGACTCCGCACATTATCAAATTGTCAAAAAAATTGAGAATTTACAACTTATATAATATTTTTTACAAAATCCTAAAAGATTAAAAAATGTTAAAAGTTACTTACAATATGTTAAAAGTGTTTAGAATATAATAGTCAAATATGAGTTGCAAAATTTTACTACATACTAACGACAAATTAAAAGTAATCAATAATAGTGACTAGATATATAGTCGTGACTGGTGAGTGCTCATCAAGCTTATCAAAGACAACTAGTGTATAGCAAGTTAAACTTTTTATAAGTTTCATCACCTCCATTTCAACTCATGCTTAATTAATATAAGTTATTATTTTATTATAAAAAATTCTATACAGAGACTTTATATCTATGTTGCTAGTCTTTTTTATTAAAGACGAGAAAATTCGAATTTGCGACTTTTTAGGAGAGTATAGAAAGACTATATCATTTGAGTTATAACTCATTAATATATCTATGTTGCTAATTATTTATCCATATGAATGAAAATGTATTGAGTTATCAGAAATTCTCTTCTACTTAATGAGTGTGTTGTTGGTGAGTTTGAAAAAAAAATAATATTATTATTTATGTGAGTGAATAATGATACCAATCAATCATAGAAATTATACTTACAATTTTTAATATTTAGGAAATGTGTTATGAAATTCATCATTTTCTGAATATTAATTAAACAATATATAAGAATTGAGTTTGATTATTATTAACAATTTTAATGATTCTATTAATGAGAGCGCTATATAATATAAGAATGGTAAGTGTCGTTTTACTTTTCTAAGAATGTAAGCTTTTTCTTCTATAAAAAAATGATATGAATAAGTCTTAGCTTGTCAACTAGCATATACAAGCTCCTCAATAATTCAATAGATTGGAGCTTAAATGGATTTTGAAGTAATATATATATATATATATATATATACACGTGTGTGTAAGTGACAAATTCCATTTTTTAAATTCAATTGTGCAACCTAATAAAGAAGAAAGGTAAAAAATAAGATTTTAAAATATATATTTATTAATATATATAATTCGCCAACACATTGACAGGACGGTGAAAATTCAAGTGCAGTCGACTTCACGTGAAGTTGATAGTTGAGAGCCGTAAAAATTTAGTCAAATCAGTCAAATTATCTAACGACTCTCACTTATCCACTTCAAGTAAAGTTGACTGCACCTGAGTTTTAAAAATATAAATACGTTTAGTATACCTTTAAAACTTTAACCAGCAATTAGAAATTCCCATTTTGACAATTATCAAACATGTGTCTTCTACTATACCAATGAAAGAAGACGATAAAAGAATTCTAGATATAACTAATGATCATCCTCACATCTAATGAAATGAACATTCGATATATCTATTGTTCACATTGTTTAGTATTTTTATTATCTGCCTATACCTTTCCTAAAAATATTGCCTGAATCAGTTTTTGTTTCTTGAATTCCAAAACAAATGAATTTTGGTGTTGTATCATACACCCACTAGTCTTAGCGTAAAATGCCATTTGTGGTGTTCTTATGTTAAATTATGATCTTTATTGCGTTATTATAACTTCTGCTTGTCTTAATAGGTTATACAACAGAGAAACTCATCAAGGAGTTCACAAGGTACAAGCAGTAAAAGTCACACATATGTGAATGATGAATGCTTCCCTTGACTATGAGCTCATGAGTCAAATTTTGGTAATGTCCAACGTTACCAGCAGCAACCAATCTCGACATCAAGTGAGATTGAAATGATGTAGATGAGTCTATGACGCATGGTATATGCAATGAAGACTCGCTGTTGCATATACCTCTACTAAACGAGGTTAAAGATCTGTTTAGATGGTGATCTGTTTAGATGGTGATGTTTTCCTTTTACTTTTACTAACTAATGTTCCTTTAGATAACGTTTGTTTTGAGTTATTAATACTGATATTGGAATACTAGAATTTATTGTATTCCGTAATCAGAAATTAAAACTAAAGTTTTAATCTCTGAACACAAAACGTCTAAATCCAATCCATCTCTGTTCATTTTCACAAAAAAACAAGGCACCCCTTATTTAAAAAAAAGACATTTCAGTCTTCAACCTTTTTATTTAGGATAATACGGTTTTTTTTATTAAAAAATTCATTAAATAGTAACGAAAATTAGTTTTGTAAAAATTTTAATTTATTTATAATTTGTGGGAATTTTAAATCCCATTGTTGTTTTCAACAATATAACCAACTATGACCATCACCTTCTTCATTCTCATCATTATCACTTCTACCTCTACTATTTCTATTATATAACCATACTTTATTACCATCATTATCTTCTCTATTATCATTATCACCAATACAAATATTATCAACATTAATGCTATCTTATTTCATTTTTTGTTCGATGCTATTTTTTTCTTTAAAAAATCTTTGTACTGTAATTACTTTTTTTTCATACGACATCATTTTCAACAATAATCTTTCTCCACTTAACCACTACCAATGAAAAGACTTTTTAAAAATAAACTTATTAATAGTTTGACAGTTTAAAACCCCTACAAATTATAAATAGAACATTCACAAAACTAATTTTCGTTACTATTTAACAGATTTTTAATACAGAAATTGTATTATCCAAAAATAAAAAATTTAAGGGCTAAATTGTCCCTTGTTTTAGACAAGAGCTGAATTGGATCTTTATTCTCTCAATACTTCCAGAAAATAAAAGCACAGAAAACTAAAATTTTAGAGACAGTAATTAAAACTTTAATAACATTTATTTTCAAAAATATCCTTATTCAACTTTTTAAAGTTCAAGTCTAACTACATCTTCCCTTTTTCCTGTGTAGCGATGGTTCCAGTGGCACCGGCTCATCGACGCTGACAATATCTCCGGCACATCCGAACATTTCTCTCTAATCTTACCACCACAGAACAGAGCTCACCACCGCCACCACCATCCCGCCAATCTCACTTGCCTCTATAGCCTCTCCGAGAGGAAGGGCTAGAAGCATAGGGGAGAGGGGGCTCGACGACGCATAATCCCATAGTGACTTTGCGTTACTATAGTCATATTAGAGTTAGTAAAGATATTTCAATAATTTTACTTATTTCAGTGTATTTTTATCTTAAACGGAAAAAAAATGAGACATAATAAAATCATACATATTTTATATCAAATATAATACAAAAACTTAATTTAGTATCTATCTTTCAATTTCTGTCTCTCGATCTATGTCCAAATCTTAGTCACCCTTTTAAGGCAACCTTAATTACTCACATAGAGGAAACATAAATTTCTTTGATATGATTAATGAGGAGTCTGTACCAAACTACCAATTTATACATATACCTATCTACCTAAATACTAGCTCGTTTATCCTTTGTCAACAACTCTTCCTATTTAACTTGATTATTGAGTATTTTTTTTTTTTTTTGGTGACTAGACTATTGAGTAATTATGTACATAAGTGTTCTCCCTCTTGAATTATAGATTTATATTTATTCTTATGAAGTTGATATATCTTTTTACGACAAGATAGATCCTCTCGATTTTTTTTCTTAATTATTTGGTAAAATATAATTTTTTTATTTTATATTTTCAAGTAAAACTAAAAAAAACATTGAGAAAAGATATTAAATGATAAAAAATCACACTTTATTAAATAATTAAAGAAAAAAAATTGAATAAACCCACTACTTTCTCTAGAGATATGAATTACAATTTAGAACCTGTTTGGAAAATTTTAAAAGTAACTTCTTTTTAACTTTTGACTTATTAAAAGTAGTAGTATTAATGTCTGGTACAATTTTCAAAACAAAATTGTAACTTTCTAAAAAGCTATTTAAGAGCTTACAGAGAAGCTAAAAAAATTGACTTCTCTTATAATACTTATACTTTTCGTCATATTTCTATAAAATAAGCACTTTTAGAGTTAAAAATTCAAATATAAAATAACTTATTTATAAGTTACTTTTAACAGAGTCATTTATTGTTTAAGTTATTTTATCAAAAGGAATTTAATTAAGTTAGTTATCCAAACTGGACCTTAGTATACTAGTATTTATGCTTCAATAGGAAGAAGTTATGTGTATGTTTTATTTAAGATTCTTATACCATGTTCTTATGATCGACTCTCCGCCTTCATCATCTTAATTAACGTATAAGTAAATAACCATTTTTAGCCTTCCAAAGATTCAGATTTTGATAAAATGACATCCAACATAAGTGTAAAGACAAAATGATCCTTTAAAGATATACTCCGTTTGACAAATGACGTAAATGTTTAGTCAACGATTAATTTACTCAGCCAACCATTAATAACGTTTGACAAAATAACACATCAAGATGCAAGCTTGTAACAACGAGTTCAGAGGGGAAGTAGCTGCCCAGGTTATGCAAAGAAAAGAAAACATGGGGCTGATCTGTGGATGAGAACTGATAGACGGCAATGGAAGATGCTGGTGTGGAAGAAATAATAATGTTGCGAGATGTGGAATGTTTAATGACGCTTATGCTTAGGGTTCATTCTATTGTGATGTACCGGAACTTAAACTTATCTCTCAAGGAATCAAGGGGGGAAATCAATGCATGAAAACAAAGCTTACTACTTCAAAACTTTCACTACTCCTTAAAGCACAAATTGCAGGTTGCTCCCTCACACACAATTACCTCTTGCACTTTCCTTAACAAAAAGGAGAGACAACATAGCAAGGACAGAATAGGAAATTCAAAATGTTCTTTCATAACAAAATTCAACTTCAGATTATGCATAAAGATTTTGTGGCAATAATAAGTTGGAAAAAAAAAAAATCACCAATGCATGGAACAATAAGGTTCCAAACTGAATTCTACGTTAGCATCATCTAATTAACAAACATATTCAAAGACAAGGATTGGATTGATTATAAATTATTTTAAGCTCAAAATAAGTTTATCCAAAGATAAGGATGGTGTCAGGGTGGAAACAAGAAATGTAGGAGTTCCCGAACCCCAAGAACTACAAAAGTTCTCAGAGAACTATAAAACTCCAAAATTGTTCTATATAAGCATTATTGATAGAGAATTCCCATAACCCATAATTATTGAGCTAGGGAATTATGCAATGCTAAAATGCACACCCTGCCCCAGCAACATTTCGAGGTGTAAAACAAACAACATAAAATTCATAACTACAAATAAAAGCATGGAACAAAAAATGGATTTTCTCATGCAAATGTCCCTAAGTACTTACTAAAATATGAGAAAAGGTGAGCATCCATGGAATAAATAAGTTTTTGAAACTCCAAAATCCAAATAGATCAAATGAATGAAAACTTAAAAACTTTACCTACTCCACTTTCCTGAACAAAAAGAGGGAACAACATAGCAAGCACAGAGTAGGACATTCAAAAAGTGTTATCGTAATACGAACCAATTTCAGATTATGCATAAAGATATTGCAGCAACAATAAGCTGAAACATGAAAATGAACCACCAACGCAAGGAGCAATAAAGTTCAAAACATCATGAACCAACACAGTTCACTATACTGCAGCAACCCTGAACTGAGAGCTTGAGGCTCATGATTTGAATAAGAGCTCAACATTCAGAGCTTTTTAAATAAGAGAGAAGAAAAAATCATTTCCTTCACAATGACTTTAAATCACTCATAAATCATAATAAGTTATTTTAAACTCAAACTAATTTTATTCAAAGGCAGGGAGGGTGTTAGTCAGGGTGAAGAGAACTGTAGGAGTTCCCGAACCCCAAAGAACTACCAAAGTTCTCAGAGAACTATAAAACTCCAAAATTATTTTATATAAGCATTGATAGAGAATCCCCATAACCCATCATTATTGAGCCTGGGAATTATGCAATGCTAAAATGCAGAGAGATTTATTCTCCTTCCGCACCATGCCATTCATAGATCAGAAAATTAAATAAATAAGTTCAGATATCATTCAAACACAAGGAATGTTCCTGCAATCTATCTTTATAATCATAAAAAAACAAAATTGTATTCATATGAATCTGACAATTAAGAATAAATAACATAAAAAACAAACTCATTCATTCTCTGTTCACGAAACTATGTTCTACAACCAGACAATTTATAAAAAAAGATCCATACAACAACGTCAAGATCGTAATCTTGAAAGAATAGGCGTATTGTTACAACAAACCTTTGAATTGTGACATGTGAATTGTGAATTGTGATTTTCTAATTTAAAAATTAGGGTAAAATGTGAAAAAGATAGGAAAAAAAATAGTACTAGGGTTTGTGGTTAGGGTCCTGTTTGTAGAGTCTATTGTATTCTTCGAGCTCGTCGTAGTAGGTATCCCAAACGCAAGGGACGCAACCGCTGCCGCAACAATCGCCGGGCTCCGGCTTCTCCGGCGGCGGAGGGATATCTTTGGGGGAATTGTGCGGCGGCGGATCGGGGTTCTTGTCGGCCTCAGGTTTGGGTTGGATTGGGTGCGACGCGGGTGTAATGGAGGCGCGTGCACCCTGAGATGCCATGCGGAGAAAGAAGGGTGAGGGTGATTGGTGAAGAGGAAGAGTATTGTTGCGATTGAAAGGGAGGAGCTTTTGCGTGAAATAGGAGCAGGCTCCTGCTCTCATCGCCAACACCGCCTCATTCTATTATTTTACCCTCTCAATTGTTTCTATTGCTCCTCTTCTGGCCGCTCCTCATCATTTTATATCGGATGATAATCCTTCCATCAACTTCCTCTTCTATTGGTACTCGCAAAAGGGTAGCGATTTTATCTCTTAAAATATTTTGATATTATGATTTTAAATAAATTAATTAATTTTATAAAATTTATATTAGATATGTTAATTTTAAGATTTAAATTTGATTAAAATTTTACATTTTATATATTTAATTTATTTTTTAAATTTTATATAAAATCTCGATTTTTTTATTTAAAATAAATAAATAAATAAATTCTGTTTAAAATTTTTTATTATTGATAAAAGTAATTTTAAAATATATTAATGACCTGAAAATTTTTAAAATACGATAAAAAATTAGATATTAAATATTAAATATATTTTAAATAAAAATTTTAAAAATCAAATTTTAATATAATTTTTTACAAGTATTATTAAAAATATTTTTATTTTTAAAATTTATTAATTTTATGTTAGATGAATTTTTTTAAAAAAATTTTTATTGTGAATAATTAAATTATTTTAACAAATAAAAAAATTAGAGATCAAATTTTGTTCTAATTTTTGTTGGTACTTTTTAAATATTATTATAAAAATATAGATCAAATAAATATAACATTTGTTAAATACAGAAAAAAATTGTCGCTTATAAAAAAAATTAATATTTATTGATTATTTTTAGAAAAATAACAAAAAAGGTTAATGAATATTAATTAATTTAGAATTACTCTAAGTAAATTTCTATTTTATGTAAGTTCTCGAAAGTTATTCACGTCTGTTTGGTCGTCTCTTCTTGTTTCGAAGGAGACTAAATTGTCTTAAATTTTAGAATTTAATGTACTTAAAATAGAATTTGTGTAGGATTTATTTTTTTTAATAGACATATTAAAAGTTTGATTAAAAACAATAAAAGAATTAGTCTATTCAACAAGAATAATCTCGAAGATTTCTAATAAATAAAAAGATATTAGAAATCAAAACATTTAATTTAAAATTTTTAAAAACTAATTTAAATATTTACTCGTTTATAAATATCTTTAGACTTATTCATGAATGAATTTTTTCTATTATTGTTTGAATAAGTCTACTTTCTCTCAATGGCGACATATTTATTTGTTTCGTCCTAAAATTTCTTTCTTCATTTTTCAATTATATATGCTGATGATGATGGTGGTGTTGAATAAAAGGGAAATATTAGAAAATTAATAATTTTAATTGAAAAAAATAGAAATTAATTAATATTAACTCAAATATAAATAAATTTTTAAAAAATATTAATCACCTAATGTTTTTTTCAGTCAATATTAACTTTTTTAAAATTTATTTATTTATCTTAAATTTTATATTTTAAATTTTAAATTTTAAATTCTAAAAAATATTAACTAATTAAAAATTAACTTCTATATCTTTTCTTTTAGAAATCTGAGCTAATATTATTTTCAGGATGTATGTATTATTTCCTTTAAGATTTTTGTCAAACAAGCCACTAAAAATGATGGGAAATATATATAATTTGCCAAATGCCAATCATCCAAGCAATTACAAATGTGGCGTATCGTGCTTAGTTTTGATTGTTTTCTCTATTTGTCCCCTCTCGTTCAAAGAATGGTTAGAAGATTATACACAACATCAAATTCTCTTATTCTTGTCTATTTCTTGTAAAATATTATTTAAATATTATCTACATACATCTATCGAATCGAGTGAAAACTAGATTTATTTGAGAGTGAATTTTTTTTTAGGATAGTGTCCAATATTTAATTTTATTATTTATTATTTTTTTATTTAATTTTAATCTTACTTATAAAATTAAAAATGAGATATTATATTTTATTTTTTTAAGTGTTTAAAAAAATAGAAAAGATCCATTTCTGACTTTAACATGGGACCGTCTATTTTTCATGCATATATAAACATGCATACACCATCTAGAAGGTCCAACGTATGGGGTTTCCAAGTCAAAGTTGTGCTCTCAGGCTTGGCGTAATTATGTTCTGCTATACACAAAGATACGAATAAAGTGATAAATAAATTTCTAAAAATTTATATTTTATATAAATTAATTAAAAAATATTAATAAATTTTTTTAAAATAATAGATATAAATATATAATTTTTAATTTAATTTTTGTGATTAAAATAAAAAATTTTAATTTATTTATATTTATTATTCTAAAAAATTTTATTAATATTTTTTTAAAATTAATCTATCAAAAATACGAATCTTCAGAAGTTTATTTGTGACTTTACTCCGAATACATAGAAATTCAGTCTAATGGCTCCAATCACAATCACAATTATTACATCTAAGAATTCCTTTTGAAACAAATAACAACTAACGCATAAAAGAAATATCCGCTATCTACCTACCTCTTCCTTCTGCTTGACCTATAAAATTTTATAGAAATTAATAAGCACCATATCCATGGCCATGAGCATGAGTGAAGTGAATCACCAAAGAATCAAAACCAACGGGATATGGTTGCACATAGCAGAGCACGGAACAGGACCACTGGTTCTGCTGCTTCATGGCTTTCCAGAGATATGGTATTCATGGCGCCACCAGCTCAAATACTTGGCCAACCATGGTTATCATGCAGTAGCACCTGATCTAAGAGGATATGGTGATTCAGATTCTCCTATCAGCCCCAGTTCCTACACTTTTATGCACGTAGTTGGTGACCTTTTAGGCCTCATTGACCACTTTGGGGAACACCAGGTATGTCAAAATCCTAGTGTTGTTTTTAAAATCTTAGCATTATAAATCTTTTACTTTCTTCTCTTAAACTCTAATTTCTCAACTCAATTTAAGATTTTGTTTGTTAAGTGTTTCAAATTAGATAATGCAAAGATACTAGAACAAAAGAGGATAAGAAGTTTATGATCATGTTTCGGATTTAACTAACATGTGCCGTGAAAATTACTATTAATAAAAGTTCTTTAATTTTTTTACTTTAATGAATGTACAATAAATTGTTACTTTTTTCTATAAAAGAATTTTTAATTTGTAACTTTAATATATTGGTTAAACTCATATTTCTGATATCGATATAGAGTACTAATATATTGTCTGTCAACTTATTGCCAACAATAATTAATTATTATATTTTAAACACATATATAAAGAAATACATCCAGAAAATATATCTATAAAGATACTTCTATTAAACACAGCCATAAAAAAGACATTTTTATTAGACACATCCACAAAGACACTTCCATCAAACACAATTGTAAATACAAATACTAAATGAGATGTAAAGGACTTCCTGATCAGATTCAATTATGTGATAAAATACTTGGAGAATTGATGTATTTATTTTCCATGATATTATAACCTTTTGACCCATTTTAACACTAAATGAATGGAGGCATTTGTTGTTGGAGATGATTGGGGAGCAAACATTGGTTGGCACATGAGTCTCTTTAGGCCTGATAGAGTTAAGGGATTTGTTGCTATAGGCGTTCCTTACTTCCCAAGGATTCCAACTATTAAAACCGTTGAAGCTATCAGAATGGCATATGGTGATAATACTCATATCTCCCAGTTCCAGGTACCATTCACACTCATTCCTTAAATTGCTCAAACAAGACATGATTAGCTTAGACTGGCTTTCCCTGCTTGAATTAGATTCACTTAATTCTAAAATTTGTTGCTAATTTGTTTTGTGTTGGCCGGAAAGGAACCGGGTCGAGCAGAGAGAGCCTTCGCAAGATATGATTGTTTGACAGTGATGAAGAAGTTCATGTTAGCCACTTGGACTGAATTTCTAGCAGCTCCTCCTGGCATGGAGATTATTGATTTCTTGCCAACACCTTCCGCTTTGCCATCTTGGATAACTGAAGAGGAACTCATGGTCTTTGCTGACAAATTTCAAGAGTCTGGTTTTACTGGTGCTTTCAACTATTACCGTGCAATGGACCTGTAAGTATTTATTTTCACTTTGTTAAGGTTAGTGTTGGTTTAACAAAGATACACGGTTTTAGGCTCATCTTAAACACTCCTTACTAAGTAAGGAATATCTTAACATTTCATTTATTATATTTTATATCGATAGTTCAGATTTAGACTTTAGAATTTAAAATTCAAGATATATGATTCGGAGTTTAGGATTTGAGTCTTAGAGTCTAAGGAGTGCTACACTTATTACTTTTTCCAAAGCGTATTAACTTTGGCTACTAAACTTGTGTATGTTAGAATATTAATAATTTGCACATAATTATTACATGGTAAATGGTTGCAGAAACTGGGAGCTTCTTGCACCATGGGAGGGATCAAAGATTACAGTTCCAACAAAGTTCATTGCTGGAGAGAGAGACTTTGGTTTCAAAAGTAGTGGGGGTACAAAGGATTATGTGGAAGGAGACTTGTTTAAGAGTCTCGTTCCAAATCTGGAAGTAGTTATAATGGATGGCCACCATTTTATACATCAGGAGAAAGCTCAACAAGTTTCTGATGAAATCCTTTCATTCATCCGCAAATTATCTTCGGATTAAGAACACACTAAACCTTCACTTTGTGATTATACAACTCCAGTGCCATCAGTAATTTTGTACATTTTAGCTGTTAGGCATGATTTAGGTGCACAACCAGAATATTTAAAGTTTTTCCATATTCAAAACAAGAATAAAACCCTTGACATTGGTTAAAGAACAATAAATTCCTTCTACTGAACCATGTTCCCTAGATTTGGGCACACAACCATATGATAAAGGACAACACTTTTTATTGTATTTTCCAAAGGATCCAAATAAAGGTATAGTACATTGGTTTTGCTTCATTACAATTTACAACTAAATTTTATATAACAGTGAATCCTACGCTCTCCACAATTTTAGTATGTCTCATAATAAATTTAAAATAAAAATAAAAATAAAAAAGCCGTTATTTGATTAAGAGCAGTGTCATGAAGGAACAAACATGTTAAACCTCAGCTAATGGAAATTGCTTTGTACTCTTTGACTGTACTTGTGATAGCCTGTTCCACCGGTAGTCTTTCCATGCTCGATGCGCCATAAAATCCATGGACTCCCTTGGTTCTCTTTAATATGAATTCTGCTTCCTTTGGACCTGATATTGGACCTGCATATCCCAGTACGTTAATCTGAACTTCACTAAAAAATCACAAATAACAGAACTTAATTGATAATGTTCAGAAAATAGAGAAGAGCAGTGAGCATTCTCATTATGGTACATTATTCTTGTGCAATATGCTGCACACTCTGAATTTACCTTCCAACACTCAAGTTTGACCTTTCTTCCTTGATTCTGAAACTGTCTCGGAGAGCTATATTTAATTCCAATATTCACAACTGTATTACCAGAATCTTGAGGTCATATTTCCTCACCTAGGGCCACCTTCTAAGTTTTATAACTACGTCTTTCCTTTTCTTGTCTTCCGTTCCACACCTCCAACCCCCTCCCCAGAAAATCTTGGGTCTCAAGACATCTAGGACCATCTCTACAGTGTCGTTTGTGAGTTAGGATTTTGGAGGGGAGGGAAAGGAGGGAAATGCAGGGTTTGTACTTTGTAGCCAAAAAATTCAAAATTTAACAGAGATTCTTTTTCCCTTCATTTCTCTTCAAAACCCCAACTCACAAACGAACACTTAGTCACACATCTGCTATTAAAAAGGGGGATTCCATGAACTTGGTGTCCAACTTCTGTTTCCAATTTTGTCATTGTATTCAAATTTCCAAACAGACTTCTATAAGGTTAAAGCTGTAAACACATTATTTTATTTCATCAACTCGGCAACTCCCTTTTCAACCCCAGGTTCATCCGGCATCCCTCAGACCCTCACTCCAATTCTCACTTTCAGTTATTATTATTTAACATGCATTTCTTCAGTTGTCTAATTCAAAGTATTGTTCACTTTATCACTAGCTCCAAAGAATAACAATTGATCAGTGAAAAGTACTTTCTAATAATTCACAATAGCCAAACAAAAGGATTTCTAGGTGATGTACATACCTCCATGGCACAGCACAATTGCGTTGGGATTAATCCTATGTGCAGCATCTGCAATAGCTTGTACACGAACCACACTTTCCTCCAGTGAAACAGCAGTTTTTGCACCGATTGAGCCCGTTGTAGTTAGACCCATATGGGCCACTATAATATCAGCACCAACTTTAGCCATTTCGGCAGCTTCATGTTGATTGAATGCATATGGGGTTGTCAAGAGACCCATTTTGTGACCTTTTTGGATCATCTCAACTTCCAAGCTAATGAGGTAACATAACAAAAGTTGTAAGATATGATTCAGTTCAATTAACACTGATAAAAATTTCTTTTATTAAATTAACACTTACCTATATCCCATTCCGGTTTCTTCAAGATTTTGTCTGAAATTTCCATCGAATAACCCAACTGTTGGAAAATTTTGCACCCCAGAAAATCCAGTAGACTCCACCTGTTTAAGGAAGAAATCCATTCGACGGAAAGGATCAGTTGCACAAACTCCAGCAAGAACCGGTACCTTCTTTACCACCTGAAATACCAAAGATCAGCATGTTAGACAGAGTGCTGGAAAAACGGACACAACACTAACTTCAAAAGAGGATTTTATTTATTACAAAAGATGAAATAAAATGACAAATTCTTTCCACAAGAAATTTGGCAAAAAATTTAGTAGCATTCTCTAAGAAGAGGCTACAGGTAACCTTTTTAAAAATAATTTAGATCTGAACCCTCACTTTTATCTGAAATTATAAAATTGCTCTTAAATTCTGATATTTTCTTTCTGAGCCCAACTTTTGTTTCCATTCCACCAAATCGCAGAGACACCAACCCACAAGCTCGGACTAAAGCAATGGCTAAAAGAAAAATTCATCTCTCTTATGAACTCCTAAAGCCAGATTTCACAGGCCCTCTTGCTACACTTTTACCATGTCCTTCGTAGTCCTTGCATTTGCTACATAGCAATCAAGAGAATTTTCATCTAACTCTACCTATTTACTAGGGATTATAACACCTAGTTCATGATGGACAAGAACAAACTGAGCATCAACACTGAGAGACATAACAATCAATAAAGTTACAAATTGAATTGTATAGTACACAACACAATATGCATGGAATGAATTAATTATTTTTGGAAGAGGAGCACGAGGTTAGGGAGTGGAAGAGGAAGAAGAAAATGGAGAGCATTGTCTTTACCAATTTCGAGTTGATTTGGGTTTCTTTGTGCACAATGCTGTCATGATGAGTTCTTGGTTTAGCCATGTAGGTTGTTTTCTATGCAATTCGGTAGAGTAAGAACAATGATTGGCTTAAAAAAAATTTGTAATTTCAGATGGGAAAAAAAAAAGATGAGGTTCAAATCATAATTATTTTTGAAAATGTCATTTGTAGCCTTGCCTTAGAGAGGGCTACCGAATTCTTTGCCAAAAAAGTTACACCAATTATTTAGACAAAGCATAAGAATCAAGATAAATTGAACAGTACGAAGGAAAAATCAGAGAACTTATATCAAAACAGCTTGAAAGGAAGTTAACAGTAGGAAAATGTTGTAGGATCTCATTGAACAAGTAAAGTATAGGCATACTGGCAAAACTTCATTAGCCATGTCAAGCACAACAGCATTAGCATCGGCAAAAGGTAAAAGCCCAGCTAATGAGCCTCTCCCTGCCATCCGGAAGCGCCCTGAGTTGTACAGCACTATCAGATCAACACCTCCAGCTTCTTCAAACTTGGCAGATATGCCTGTCCCAGCACCAGCTCCGATTATAGGTATTCCTTTATCTATTTGGGATTTTAATTGCTGCAATATAAAGCGTGTTTTCTCCAAGGTTTCTGCCAATATAAATAGTAAATGCATCAGGCGTAAAGAGACACTTTCTACCTAAAGTAAACTGAGACTTACTTATTTCTGTGCAATTCAGCATAAAAGGGTAACATTTTTAGGTGAAACATTTTTAGGCCAATGCAGATCAAGAGTAACATGCAAAAAAATAACATGGAAAAGTTGTAAAATTAATTCTTCATTGCCAAATGCCACACATTGCTACAAATCCAGCAAAGTACACACATTGTTTTTTAAGGCCAAACCAGTACAAAGATAGTATATGTGCATATCTAGAACTTCAATTACCAAATGTTTGGGAAGAATAGAAACATTAAGCAAATTGAACGAGAACCTGGTTTTGCATCTGGGAATTCACTGGGCGCATAGCCAATGTTCCTAAAACTTGATGCATTTGAAGCATCATCATCTTTACGAAAGCGATCAATGGATTCAGGACTGGCTACTTGTTTATGAGTAGAATCTTTAGTAGAGCTCTCATTAATCTCCAAAAATGCATCAACTAATGCATTTGCAAACTCAAGGTCATTAATATGACGGGGATACACTTTTACCTGAAAAATTCATAACTTTCAAATTTCGCAAATCCTAATATCAATAATAGATAAATAAAATAAAGTCCATACTAAATTGAAGCTTATAGTTTTAATAAATGTCGTTATTGAGCAATTATAGTACCTGACAATCATCATTTGTCCGAACAAGCCTTTGTAGTTCATGAAGAAGAGTACCAGTTGCCTTTGGGTCATGAAAAGGCTTCCCTGGTGCATCTAAAGCAGATATACCCTTTTCTGGGAGGCAAACACGGATTTTAGATGATGAATTGTTCAGTTTATTTGCAATGAAATCAGCAAACTTTTTGTTCTCCTCTACAGTTGTTCGCATGAGTGAAACCTGAACTTGACAGAATTTTGCATTTTAGCTTAAGTGCAGCAATTATAACAATTGTGAAGCATAAAATTACCATTAAGACTTCGATGCTTTGGTAGAATCCAATAGTAGGAAATTCATCGCCAAATTCAACATGTGTTAAGATGACGGACAAAACATTACAGCAACAGAACTTAACCTTCTAGATAGGTTTTATTCCATGAATCAAACGATGCAATAATGTTTTATCATAAATTATGTCTAATATAAAGCCATTTAGAATCTAAATTTTGCCTATATGATTTTATTTGTCTCCACTCTCCATCAATCTCTATCTTTTCGGCTAGCCTTCATTTAATCTACTCTTCTTAGTAGTGCTTATATGCCTTAGCAGCACATGTTTAAACCATCTAAGGTAAGATTCTTCTGTGTTTTCTAAAATAAGTCCCATACTGGCATGAAATTAAAGCAAAATATTGATAATGCAAAAATATGCCTAGTTGCAAGCCAAACATCCTAGTCAAATAGATTACTCACCTGCTTATTATGCTCATATATATTTCTCTGCTGAAATTCCTGAGGTATGGTATCTTTCGCACCAAAGTTCACCATGTCTAATGCTCCGACACTTAGAACTAGGGGGACTTTCTTCTCTGAAATGGCATCAAAGCGAGAACTGTCACATGCCATTACGCCTCCAACTATGTAGTCTGCTACTTCTGTTGTTGTGATGTCAAAAACACCCTAAGAAAAGTTGGGAAAAGAAAGTAATATATGTGAAAAAACACAAATGGAGGCAGTAATAAATAAACAAGAATCTGAAACAGTGGAAAAGCGTTCATAATTTGTCTACTATACAAGTATGTGAAAGATACTTAAGTGCATGCTTTCCCGAACAGGAAGACTTGTGCATTTACGTAAAATAATTTGGACGTGGTACAGAGCTCAATAAATAATCCGTAAAGATCTTTCATTTGGTCAGGCATTCATGTAGGTAAAATGAAACTTTTACATTGCAATAGGACAGCGACCAAACATAACCAAAAAGCTTAGATCCATATATAAATTGTCATGAACCCATAAAAAGGCAATTGAATATGCAATTGGTTGAAACAAGTACATCCACGTTTTCAGAAATTTAATCGAAATTTTGATATAAGATTCAACAGAACATCCATTACTAATAAGTAGACTAAATTTAGAAGAGATCAAACCTTTCTAATTATTCTCCAAATTTCTTATTATGGTTAAAGGTTAAATGCATTTAATATCTTGAAGAATATAAAAAGCAACACGAATACTTTCTTTGTTAGGAACTAAGATGATATTCCAGATCATATATCACTATTTAGGAGGGTATATCATGACTTCATAAATATAATCGATTCTTATGCCATGCTTCCAAACCTTAACTTCTTCCTTTATAAGGACATATAACTACTAAATCAAAATATAACTAATTCTTACATCCTCTACCAAAGAATTGAAGTCCCAATTTTTCAGATAAACAATGTCAAATTAACTTGCCATTGTCGAATAATGTGTGCATAGATAGATAGATACCTGTATAAATCCCTCTCTAACCAAATTCTCCATAGCCCTGCCACCAACCCCAGTTGCATGGAAAACAAGGCTCTCATAACCTTCCTTATTCAACCTATCTTTAACAGCATCGACACATGGAGTAGTAACCCCAAACATAGTTATACCAATAGTAGGCTTATCTCCCACAGAAGACGAATCTTCTAAGCTCTGAATAGCTCTTCCAACAACCATTCCAGCGAAAGCAGCAGCTGCATTGGACAATATTACCTTGCTAACACTATTAACTCCAGCAATGTCCACAATGGAAGGAAACAACACCAAATCCGATGTCCCAACATAAGGTTCAGTTTGACCACTGGCCACGGTTGACACAATAACCTTAGGGACACCAATTGGAAGGGACCTGAAGCAAATGACGGATGCAAAAAGTTTATACTATGGCCGCAAAATAATACATAATACATAAATAAAATAAATAGTTTTGAGTTAAAATCCAAAGTTGTCCATGAGATTGGCCGCGTGCACTAAAATAGTTTCCGAGATATCAATTGAACCAATTACATCCTGAAATTGGGTAATGAATCACTTAAAGGACTAAGGGAGTAGCATGGTGCACTTTTACAAATATCAGGTAGGTGGACTAAATTTTCATCTGAGGCTCTCAGCTAGTCCACTGCATTTGAGTTTTCACCTTAGTTCACGCAGAAACTGTTTTGGTTTAGTGATCAAACATTTTTTCCTTAGTTTGGGTCAAATTTTATAAATAATAGGGGGCAAATTGAACATTACATTGTATAATTGTAATAAAATAACTAAATCCTTGTGGCCATTAGAACCTGCATCAGTCCCAGACCTGAAGGGAGAAGAAAGTATTGATGTCCCTCCACTGCCCCCAATTCCGATGACGCCTGCAACGGCAACACCCTCCTTGTCGTTTTGAGAGTTCTTCAAGAACTTCTCAAGTCCTTGGCACATCCTCGCAACGGCCTTGCCTCTGTCCGATTCATACGCGTTTGATCCACCACAGCAAGAGAGAACTTCGCTCCTGGAAACGAATGTGAAATCTTGGATGCTCTTTGGTTCCTCTGGACCAGCAGAAACATCAACAACCACCACCTCTACCTGTAACTGAATTCCGTTAGCGCGAGACGGTTATAGCGGTGGTTATGAAATATGAATGAATGTTGGAATTTGGTGAGTACCTTGGAGGAAAGGTGAGTGGAGAAGCGTTGGAGATTGGAACGGAGAGAGTTGTAGAGGAAGCGGAGCTCGTGGAACTTGGTGTCGAGGGTTCCGACGCAGAAGACTCGAAGGGTGGTTGGATGGTGCGGCATCTTTGAGTCAAAGGAGTGGACGGAGATGAGAGTAGAGAGTAGAGAGTTGAGACTGTGTTTGAGTTCCTTTCGCTTCAGTTTGTAACTTTGTGTGTCGTGGAACATGATTAGATGTCCATGTAGAATTAAGAGAGATTCACGCCAAAATGACGTGCTAACTGCTAACTCACACGTCATTTCACATGCCCATCTTGTTTCAATGTTTCTTGTTAAATCCATGGTGTTTTCGGTCGGTTCGGTTTGGTTTTCCGCAAAACCAACCAACCAAACCATTTTGAATTTTGAAGCCAAAATTCATTGGTTTTACCTGTGAACTAACCAACCGAATGTAGTTTGGTTCGGCCAATCTTTTTCAGTTTTTTATTTAACCTATAATGATATCAAATATATTAGGAATAAACTATTATTTGTATCCTAAATTTTACGAATATTTGACAAAAATATCCAGAAACTAACATTGTATTCGTAAAATATAGGTTTTGTATGACAAAATAATTCAAATCATAATTTTTTGTTAATTTTTTAATAAAATTTTCAAATTACTCTACCATTTATTTTTCTTTCTTAAATTTCAAATTTTCACAACCCTCACCACCACTAATACCTTCTTGATTACTATTGCCCCCTCTTCTTCTTTACAGAATCTCCTTTCCTTATGGTCGGTTACGCATGCTGCTCCAATCTCCTCGTTATCATCAACAAATATGACATCACCTAATTCAACTACCCCAGTCTCTTAACTGCACTCCAATACCTCACTTTCGCTCTCAGAGTCTACCTTCTTGATAAATTAAGGTTCCTCCGATCCATCACTACTCCTTCACTATTGACACCGCCAAACGCTTCTTCCCGACCGCACTCGTCTTCTTTCTCGCCATCTTCACCAACACCAACCTCCTCCTCCAAGCCAATGTCGACACCTATATCGTCCACCGATCTCTCACCCCTCTCCTCGTCATCCGTGTGGATACCGTTTTTCGCACTAGCCTTGTCCCTCCAAACTCACATTTTTCTCTATATTATCGCTAGTGTCGAGATATGTCGCTACTAATTATGCTTTTATCTACTTATTATTTGGCTTTTACTTATCTTGTCACAATCACCACTGTGATAATTTACATCAAATACATAATCATAAATATAGGGTTGAATACTTTGAGGTTTATTTTGTACAATAATTTCTTGTCTCTCATGATTGCGCCCTTATTTTAGTTCCTTACCTGTGAGAATCTTTGAGGTTTTCAATTCTCTAATATCCGATTTTGGATGTTTGTTTGATCCCACAAAAAAATGATGATAGTGGTAAGAGGTGATGATGGTGGTGCTGGTAGGTGGTGGCATGGAGAGGGATAAGGGAGACAGTGAAGGTGTTGGTAGTGGTGAGAGTTGTGAAAGTTTGAAATTTGGAGAAAAAATAAAAGGTAAGAAATTTAGGAATTTTATTGAAAAGTCAACAAAAAATTAGAATTTTGGTATTTTATCATACGGAACCTATCTTTTATGGGTATGGCATTAGTTTCTTTGTTTGATGTGTACTTTTGTCAACGTTCGCATAGTTCATGGGTATAAATACTAGATTATTCTTAACATAAGAATATACTATTAAAATAATATTAAAAAATCATTTTAATAATAAAAATAATTTTTTTAAAAATATGAAAAAACCCAAAAGATTTATAAACAAAACAAGATATTAAATATATAAGCTAATTTTTTTTCACTAACATTAATTAATTTTTTGAATAATTACTAATTAATAAAAATTTAAAAAATCAAGATCACCAATTGACCGCCTCTCTTCCTCCCCTTCCTTTTCATGCGAATTTGTTTTCCATCATCATTCTCCAAACACGACCCATTCATCCTCAAACTGTCGAATCATTGTGCCAAACATCGGCATCCACGCCACCCGCATCTCTGCTGGTATATACGCCCAAAAGGTCGCTCCAACTTGTTGTTGAGGTTGTTGTTGCTATTGAGGTTGTTGCTGCGATGGAAAGGGAGAGAAAAATTTGTGTTGGGGTTGCTGTTGTTATTGCTTGTTGTTGTTCATGTTGAGGTGATTGTTGCTGAGAGTGGTGGTGTTGAGGGAGGGAGGGAGAGTGTGCGATGGGGAGGGGGCTGTGATGGGGAGACAGAAGGAGGAGAGAATGTGCGTTGGAGAAGGAAGCTGTGATGAGAAAAGAGAGAAAAGGGGGGCTGTCATGGAAGAAAGAGGGAGGGGATTGCGTTGGGGAGGAAGAAGGCTGGGATGGGGAGAGAGATGGAGGAAGAGTCTGCGTTGGGGAGGGAGGGAGGGATTAGGATTTGGGGGATGGTTTGTCAGGTCGCCAGAATACGGTAACCATATCAGTATTGTGTTTGTCGAAGATTTGCTTCGAGAAACTCGGGGACACGCTTGTCAAATTTTAAAATTTTTTAGAGATTATTTTGTTAATAACAAAAATTAGATACCATTTTGTCAACGTTAAAATCTTTTAGATATTAATTTGATATTTACCTCAAAAAAAAAAAAAGAGGGGAAGAGGGAGGAGGGGGAGAGGGAGGAGAGAGACTAGTAAAATACAATAAATATATCAATATTATTACTCATCTACATCTCTACCAACTGAAATAGCATCCATGGTGAGGTCATCCAAAGATGATAACCAATATTAGTTATCCTTTTATTGGGCATTGCCATCAGCATACCCAAGATTCCTAGAAGAAGTAGTGGCCCATTTTGTGACATTATGCTCATGTTGACGGATATAAGAACATTTTAAAAACTATACCAGTACATACAAAAAAATGAAAAACAAAAACTATACCAAAAAAGGAGTAGAACATTTTAAAACACGTATTAATTCTAACAAAAAAAAAGTATTAGATATCATAACATAGGTTTCAAGTGTACTAGAAAAATTGGTGTTCTAGGACTTTCTATTGATCCCAATAGTAAAATTTATAGAAAAATTTTAAAGTGTATTGATACACTGATATTTTAATAATTTTTAACCATTAATTTTAATTATAAAAAATATATAATATATATAATTAAGATTAACAGTTAAAATTTACTGAAATATTAGTATATTAATATACTTAAAAACTTTTCAAATTTATAAATACATGATTGAAATTAACAGCCAAAAACTATTGAAACACTAGTATTCTAGACATTTGAAAATTTTTTCATAACATAATATGTTTAAGAAGGAACGAGGGATGTGTTCTAGAATATTTTAGAATTTTTTGTCTTTGATGACGAGTAAAATAGAACCAAAAAGAAGATATTTAATCTATCAGTGTAATTCTTAATAATTAGTTCAAACAGTCATAGTTTTCTGAATGTTTATGTTTGTAAACATTGTTCATAAATTTTATGTGATGCCTTATAAGGTTATATTTATATTTTCTTTTTATTTTTGGCCCGAACGTATCCTTTGGAAGATAATTATTGGGCCTTTCGTCCCAACTATTTACTCATTGTGGAACTAATTATTAACAAATATCATAATACTTTGATGACCAAAAAATAAATGTGATAAATACTTTTGAAATTACAGTCGAAAAAAGATATTATTTATTTGAATCACAATATTTTTGATCTGGTGGCATATTTAATCCTTTCTATTTCCTGCCACCTACGATACTCCTTCAGGTGTGGTGACGAAGACGGGTTGCATGATATTGATAGATGCCTTCAACATGGACCAGGGTTCTTTTGTGTTAACGTCATTCCATACGACTCATTCAAGACGTTCTCACAGAAGTAGAGCCAGATAAAATATTGGAGAGAGATAAAAAATATTTATATAATAAAATAAAATTAAAATAAAATTTTAAGGAGAAATTAAAAAATTTATATATAATTTATATATAAAAAAATTAAAACTAGAGGGGTCATTATTCCTTTTTCTTGTACCGCCCTGCGCTCTGAATTATTATTTATAGACATTGCTCCCTTTTTTTTTTATCAAAGATAGAGAGATTCGAACTCGCGACTTCTTAGATGAATATGGAAAGACTGTGCCATTTGAATTATAACTCATTGACTCCCTCTTCTTCATGATTTATTGATTGTTGATTTCACATTTTTCCAGTTTATTATTTATTTAGAATAATGTTAAAAGAAGAATCAAAATTTATTATTTTTTATTATCAATCAATCATTAATATTTAAAAGTATAAAATAAAATATATTTATTAAATTATTAAACTAAAAAAATAAATTAATAATTAAATAATAACTAAAAATAATAAATTCAAATAATTTTTATATTTTTTATTTATTTATTTTGGAATCGTCAAACCGCAAAGTAAAAGTACGGAATAATCAGGTAGTGCATGGCTGGCTGGTCTAGTATATATATCACGTGATTTTAAAAGAGAGTGCCATATTTAAATCAATAATTAAATATAAGAAAATTTTTAATTATATCGATATATTAGCAGTAATTTTTAATTATTGATCTTAGTTACAAGATATAATTAAGATTAACCATTAAAAATTATTAAAATATCGATGTACCAGTATTTTTAAAATTTTTTGTTAAATATATGCCTTGGAACCCTAGCAAACCCTTAATAAAGTGAGAGCCAATTTTTATATTGGCTAAGAAAATAAACTATTGATTTGGTGTTATTAATCTAATTCAATATTCTTTTATTAGGTAGTCATATTATGAATGCTACAAGCCTACAACTACACGATTAACATTACTATGCGAGTGTGACCGATTCCCTACACATTTGGACGTAAATAAACTTTGCAAAATTAATGAATTAAAGAAATAGAAATTTAAAAGAATGGTGGCTCCACCACTTGTTTTAGTTTTGCTATAAATATAGCTAGGCTTATATAAAGGGAGTAATTAATAAGGAAAGAAATAAAAGACATTATTCATTCGTAAGCAGGGTGGTGCATTGAAAAATACCAAATACCAGATGCCTTAACAAAATTGGAGAGGGAACTTGGTGGGACAAGTCCCTTTACAGTGTGGCTTTGCAAACAATGGCACCCAAAGGAAACACGTAACGCTAGCATTATTAGTCTTGATACTACATCTATCTAAAATCTTGGATTACGACACTTAAACAATCTTTTAGACATCTACAAGTTTCATAACTCATGCATAAATAAAACTAGAATTTGTAATTTGTTAAATTAAAATTAGAGAAATATTAGAAAATTATCAAAATTTATTATTTTTAGTTATTAATTATTTATTAATATTTAAAAATTTAGAATAAAATATATTATTAAATTGTTAGACTAAAAGAACTAGATTATATAAAGAAACTGAATTGATAACTAAATAATAATCGAAAATAATAAATTCTAATGATTTCAGGTATTTTTTTAAAAATTAATGTGTTAATTTATAAATATACTCTGTAAAAAAATATAAAATACATATATAACTAATGGATCAATAAAAAATAATATTATATATAATTGTTGGAGTATATTATTCATTATTCAATTTTTAATGATTTATTTTAAAAATGTACGTACTAATGATAGGTACATGTTTATGATTTTGAAAATGACCTTATTAGAATTTGAACATAAAAATATTATGTCGAATAACTTCAAAGGACTATTCTTTGGCAACGATTATGTGCACTAATGTAATGATCTCACTTGCCAATTTTTAAGTCGGTGAAAACAAAATAATTTGAAATAGACCATGTTATGCAAAATTTGGCTGGCAAAATCGATGTGTATTTTATTAATAAATTGGATAATTTTAGAGGATAAATTAAATAATTTTTTATTTGGACTTCTTGGTATAAAAAATGATTTTTTTTATTGCCAATAGTTTTGATTTTGGAAGTAATGTTTTGACTAGTAAAAACAAATAAGTCAAAGTTAAAGAAAGATGATACAATGAGCTTTGGAATTAAAAGGTAGTTATTGTCTTTTATTGATTATCAAGATATATTATTCCACTTTTAAGTTAAGTGGAAGATATCGGTACGAAATTTGAGGAGTAAGGTGAATAAATATGGAATTTAAAGACTAAAAGAAATTTGAGTGTCAAAATTTGGTAATCAAGATTTTTCATAGTCAAAATAAGGTTATGATTGAGAAATAAGAGGAAAAAAGATTGTGGACAACGTGCTTCGTGATCAAACAATCTCTATGATCTATAAATAGTAAAAACTCAAAAGAGTTCGAGGCTTTTTCCAAAAAAATACTAGATCATCACAAATAAACCTTCGCCAAAATTTTACGCAACCAAAAAGCATAAAATATAAGTACATGTGAGTATTAAAAATCAATCTGTAACTTATTTTTTTATGTTTATTTGATTTTTTGTTATTTATTTTTATTGTATTTTACTATTATTTTGTTTTAACCAATATTTTACATTTTCATCGTCTTTTTTATTGAATTATTTATTTTTTTGTATGTTATTCTACCACTAATAATGTTAACATAAAATTATTTTGATACCATAATTAAATAATTTTTTGGTTAAACTCACTTTTTCTTTAAAAAATTGTATCTACTTTCTAATATTTAAAATCTTGATACAAATTCATTTCAATACTACTTAATTGACCAAAAAACAAATGAAATCGTATTTATAAGAATAAATTGTAAAATTATAAAAGGTCCATGTATCTTATTTCTTCTATTTCTTGTGGTAAACTCATGAAAACAATAAAACTGGTTAATTAACTATGTATAAATAAATGATTAAAAATATATTCGAACAGAAGAATGTAGTAGATCGATAAAATGAATAATTTAATAAATTAAGTGAGAACGACATTTAACATTGTATTATTATTATTATTATTATTATTATTATTATTATTATTATTATTATTATTATTATTATTATTATTATTATTATGATAAAACATTGTATCATTATTTTATCTTCAAAAACCCTCTAATAAGTCATAAGATTAGTAAATTTATTTTTATATTTAATAGTTTATTTCATAAATATTAATAATCATAATTGTAATTTTTTTGTAATAATAATATAAATTTACTTTGTATTAATACTGTATTCAAAGTTCATTAGATGAAATTTCTGGCAATGTCCGACGAAAATATGTGACCTCTGATCTATACTAAGGTTGTAGGGTACATCTTAATCCACATCTTCGACTAAGGACGTTTATGGGTGGAGCTGAACCAAGTTTAAGTAGATTTAGATTTGATTTTAAAAATCTACTAAATTTATTTTGACCCAATCTAGAAAGTGACCTAAAATAAATTGAGAAGAGAGGAGGTCGATTTGATACAAAATTAGTATTATAAATTTATAAATTTTATATATTAAAATAATAAAATTTTATTTTTAAAAATTAAATTTAATAAATATTATATTATATTTATATCAAAATAAATTATTTAAAATAAAATTAATATCTATAATAAAATAATTTAACGATTTATATAACCAATAATGATGACTTTATATTGTAAATACTTTAATGTAAAAATTAATAATGTTAACAATTTTTAAATAATATTCAATATTTTAATCTTAATTTAATTATTTCTAGTAAGACAAAATATATAAGTTAAGCTAAGATAATCACTTGTAGTATATATTTAAAAAAAAGAAAGAATTGTCATATATATATATATATATATTAAAATGTTTAATTATTTATTTAATATTAAAAGGTTGTTTTGCCTTTCTACCGCTACTGATAGATTTTGCTCTTTTATTCACCAGCCAGAAGCAGGTATTTATCCGTTTTTCTGAGAAATACAAAAAACCTGTTTATGTTTTTCTTTATTTTTAAA
Organism: Arachis hypogaea; assembly: GCF_003086295.3. Lineage (NCBI taxonomy): Eukaryota > Viridiplantae > Streptophyta > Magnoliopsida > Fabales > Fabaceae > Arachis > Arachis hypogaea. The sequence continues at coordinate 1,377,425 of NC_092036.1, read as the reverse complement.
AATACAAACAAGTCATTTAAAAAATAAAATAAATACTTAAGTTTCAAAATAATTATAGAATTTATACTCAAGAAGTCTTATAAATCTCACATTATATTTTTAATGGCTAGAGTATGATTATATTATACATACAAAAAAAAGTTATCAAATTAATTATTTATATAAAACATATATTAAAATATAAAATATGCATTAAATATGTAAAATAAAATAACCCATATGCATACACATAAATATATTAACCGACTTTCTATATACACTTAATAATTTTAGGTAAGGTATTAGAGTATAAATTTTGAATCCAAAATCTTGACTTCAAATATCATTAGTATCCATTGCACCCACTGAAAAAAGAATATACAACTGCCAATAACCATAAGGTGTTTGAATGTATGGTACTAAAATATATTGGATTTCTTTGTGGACAAGGTATCTCCGTTTCTGGCCCCAAATAACAGCCATGAGAAAAGCAATTCTGAAACGCCAATTATTATTAGCTTCATTTAATTAACATCATATTATTAATATTTAATAGAACCCCACTCCCAATTTAGATTGCACAACTATAATAAACTGAGCCCACATTTGAATGTCTTCCATTTCGGTGGAACCTGCGTAGATTTGCATGTGATACAAAATTTGATTCGAGTTTTATTAATAAATGTCTTTAAAATATTTATTGAAATATAAAAGTGATTTTTTTTTTGTAAAACAAATAATATTAATTTTTTAATAATATTAAATAAAAAATTTCTCAAAGTAAAATTATTTTCTATAACATATAAAATTAAATTTTTAATAATATTGAATAAAAATAAAAAAATTTCCCATCACATGCAAACAATATTATTTAGTGTCTTCTTTAGTGCTAAAACGCATACGACGTTGTTTTAATATATGTCCAGCGTAATAAGGTTTGAGTCATGCCACTAATGACGTTGAGCTCCGACGACGAAAAATATACGAAAGACTATATTGGTGCATTTTTTTAATCTGGGAGACCAAATTGTAGCAAATAGGAAGTCAAGAGACTAAATTAATGCAACTCGCTAATCTCAGAGACTAAAGTAGGGGCTTAACTCACCCTTACTTGAGAGAGAATAGTAGAGATACAAACATTCATCTTGCTTTTTTCTATTAGTTTAAACTTTTAAGAGAAATAGTTTCACAACAATTTATATGTCTCTTTCTATCAACGTAAGTTTTTAGGAGAAATAGTAACATAATATAGTTGTTAGTACAAAATTTCGACTTGTTGCGAAATTCGACTACGATAGGACTAGGTGTCAACTGCATCATCATATGATGAATTAAGTCAAAAAGGATTTGAGTCGAAATCGGTTGATTACACTTAGTCCAAATTTTAACAGAGTGAGGACTCGATCATAAGAAAACAAAATGTCAATTATGAGATAAGTCGAGTCGAGAAAGACTTACGTCGAGAAGTTATAATTATACGTGCTTTAATTTGACAGAATGTGAGTCTTGGAGACTAAGGTAAACACAAAGACGTGGAGGTGTTCACCATAGAGAACAAAGTCATTCACAGTCAACACAAGGACATGGATTGTGAGAGTCTAAGAAAAAGGGAGAAGCTATATCATGAAAAGAGAGAAATACTCTGTAAGTCTATCATTATGGGTTTATAAATAAGAGAAGTTTAGAAAAAATTAGGGACTTCAATATGAATATTTTACCATCACACCAAATTTTACAAAATTTTCAGTCACACTAATACAACAAAAGATAATGAAATACAAGTACATGTGAGTATCTGGAGTCTACTTTTAATTTATTTTCCTTGTTTTTCTTTTACTTTTGGTTTATTTTATTTTATTCCTTTTCTTTAAGTATTTTTCCTTTCATTGGAAGCTGAATTCATTTTTTTAAATGTTTCATTCATATTTTATTATGTACATAATTCATATAAATTAATGGAAGATTAATTTTTAGTATTTTATTTTATTTTAAAAATTAATTTATTAATATTTTTATTTTATTTTTTATTTTTTTATTTGAAAAGAATTAGGCCACATTTTAAAAGTGTAATGATAAATTTTTTATTTTTCGATATGTTTTAAAAGCGACTACAAAATTATATATACAATCACGCTTCCAAACGTGTTAATAGATAAAAGTATGGCAAAAATAAAACGTACCAATAATCCGAAAAAAGTGTAATAATAAAACGACCAATATATTTACAGATATGATTCTTCAAAAACATAATTTAAAAAGCGTGACAAAAAATTATTGTTACACTTTTTTCAACTTTTTATCGTGGTTTTCTTGTAGTATTTCTCCTATTAGCAATGATTTATACTCGTAATGAAGATTATAGAGATAAGAATTAAGGTTATAGTCAAAGCAAGTTAATTAGTTAGTTACTAATCGTAATTTGCTATATACGTTGACTTCTTGATGAGTTCAGTTTGGTTTCCATTATAACTGAACTCTGCTGCACATACTATATATAGCAGCATGTACTTTTATTAGGGATGGCAACGGGTCCCCATGGAGGCGGGGACATGCCCCCCGCCCCCCGCCCCCGTCTCCATTATCCGTCCCCGTCCCCGCTCCGTCCCCGTAACGGGTAACGGGGGCCCCGTATCCGCCGGGGACCCGGGTCTCCGCGGATATCCACGGATTTTTATAAAAAATAATAAAAATTAAAAAAAATTAGAAAAAAATTAAAAAAATAGTGTATTGTATATAATTTAATATTTTACTTTCATCAATATCTACTTCAATATTATGAATTACATGTATAGCACTCAAATGCTTAACCAAAAATTCAAAATCAGTAAAATAATAAAAATTTCAGAATAATTATAACAAATGCTTATCCAAATCACAGTAATTATAACAGAAAAAGCAAACAAAGATAATGAAGATGATAACAAATGCTTAATTATAATCATATAAATTATACTTAACCTAACTCAATAATTATAACAAATACTTAACAAAATCATAGTACACACAAATGGGGTATTCTAGTCTTTTTACATAAACGGAGTTTAAACGGGTCTCCACGGGGCGGGGACCTCTATCCCCGTCCCCGCCCCGTTTAATATACGGGGCCCCGTCCCCCGTCCCCGCGGGTACAAAATCGTCCCCATATCCGCCCCGTGACGGGTAAATCCCCGCGGATACCCGCCCCGTTGGGGATTTTTGCCATCCCTAACTTTTATTCATGTAACTTCTACAATAATTCAATCCATGCAATCTTTAGTATATTCCTTTTTTTTACAAACTCTCTCAACTAGTATCAAATAAATTTGTATCGATTATTTTAGATATTTGTAAAAAATTTTAATTAATTATATATTATAATTAAAAACTATCTAAATAACAATTAGGTTTCATAAAAATTCAAACTTTTATGCTTAAATTATTAAATTTATTCCGTTTAAATGAAAGAAATTATTATAATATTTTTTTCAACGGTAGCTTATGTATATTTAGACGTTTTAATTATTTTATATTTTATATAATATATCTAGTGGAAATTCAGATGCAGTCAACTTTACGTAAAGTTGATAGTTGAGAACTGTTAAATGAAAATTTAGTCAAATCAGTCAAACCATTTAACGATTTTCAACTATCAACTTCACGTGAAATCGACTGCACTTGAGTTTCCACCAATATATCTATATACGATACAAATACCGTAACCACACCTATACAACATTGTACTAGGGACATATTTCATCGTATTAAAATTATTTTTTTAAAGAGAAAGTTATAAGTCAATGAACTATAACTCAAATAAAATAGTCTCCTCATAAGGTTGCATATTCGAGGTTCTCTATTTTTAGTAAAAAAAAAATTTTAAATAAAGTATTTGAAAATTTTACTTTACATAATTTTGTGGGACGTATGTTAAGATGCAAGGTGGCATGGCAATTGACTTTGTAACTCGGTTTATTAATCATTGAAGATGCTCTTTCTCTCTGTTTGGACAAATAATTGACGACTTTCATATCTTTTTCCAGTTTGGATGTTTTTGTCACGCTGTGTGCAGAGACACATGCATGATGTATGGGTCATATTATTCATATGTGTATTCTCAAGCCTTAATTTTCTCGTGTCTTTTATTTTTAATTTTTTTATTCGTTTTAAAAGTAATTAAAAATTAATAATACATTTTTTTTAATTTAAATATTATGCTCCAACGGGAGAAATACGGCATTATTGGCCAAAACGGGTAATACAAAGAGTATGGAGGCGCTGCCGACACAAAATGCAAAACGCTGTTTCCCCGGACCTGCACGAAACTCCCTCCCCATTTTGTATTTTTTTTTTAAAATGTAAAAACTCATGTGCAATTGACTTTATGTAAATTTGATAGTTAAAACTGTTAGATGATTTGATTAAATTTTATCTAGCAATTTTTAACTATCAACTTCACACAAAATAAAATGCAAGCGAATTTTCACAAAAAAAAATTAGACCTTCCTAAATTGTATTTTTTTTATTTTAAAAAATTTTAATTTGCATTTGATTTTTTCGAATTATATTTTTTATTTAAAAAATATATTTATAATATTGCATATTTGTGAAATGTTCTTACATCTATATAAAATACTAAATTTTTCAATATTCTTGTATTTTATATTTTAATTTTCAATATATAAAAAATTTAGCCTTAATAATGTTGTACGCCAATTATTTAAGAAATCAATATTGTAAACCAATAACAAAAATTTGATAAAATATAGTAACAATTAATAAGAATTTAATTTTGATACACTGATAATGTACTTTTATACGTGTATTTAATTATATAACGTCGCATCAATAAAAATAATTTAAATTTTATATTAACTACATAAATAATTATTCAAAAGAATAAATATAATTATACAATAATATAAAATATTTTATACGATTAATATATTAAAATTAAACTCATAAAAATAAAAATAAATCAAACCAAGTCAAAGTCAAATTTTATCGTGAAAAGACCATATCTGTATTGCAGATATTTAGCTTGGTTTGTGAATCTAGGTTGTTAGCTTAGCTCCTAATTATTCTATAGTGAGTAGAAGCATTGATAGCAGCAAAGTTTAATCATAAGGTTAATAACTATCCTGAAGATTAAGAAGATTTGAAAAGAATAAAGAAAATTGAGGGATAAAGAGGGTAATATGCATATAATAAATAGAAAACTTGCACGTACCAAATCATTCATTCTCACACCTAGCTGCTAGCTACTTCAAAGTTATATATTAACATTAATATAATGTCGCCTATCTAGACCTTTGACTTTTGAGCAATAATAAAAAATAAATAAATCAATTAGTATTAATTTAAATATAAAATAAATATAAAAATATTGGCGTAACATTCTTTTTATAGTGAAAATGAGAGCTTTTCGTGTAATTTTTTAAGAATAAACTATCAAATTGAATGTTAAAAAAATCTAGATAAGAATACTTTGATTTTTAAAAATAATTTATTCTCTAACAATTTTCAAAAATTAATTTTATTCGATAGATTAGTCTTTTTGTGAAATAATTTATTTTAGAGTTAATATTTTTTAGAATCTAATTGTCTTATAATAAAAAAATTTTAAGATTTATTTGTTTAAATATGTATATTAAAATTTGATTAAAAACAAATGAGGACCAATTTGTTCGACAGAAATAATTCTTAGAAACTTTTAAAAAATAAAAATTTATTAAAAATTAAAATGGTCCATCTAAAATTATTTTTGAGACTTGTTTAAATTTATTCTTTTTCTAAATAAGCTAAGAGAACAAAGTGAAGGACAGAGTCACGGGTCACAAAACCCTATTCTAAAAATTTCACCCTCCTAGCTTTAAAAATTGTCCTATATAACATGATAATTAAATTATATGTTTTTTTACATTATGTACAATCAATCTAATACATACAATTTAAAATGATCAGATTAATTCTAGGAAAAATTTAGGCTTACCAACTTTATTAAATTATGACCAGCATGTAATCAGCAAAGAAAAATGAGTCATTTAATGAAATTTTATATCAATCTCACACCATTAAAATAATCATTGATAGTTATTTAATGGCTACAAATTACAAAAGTTGCTAGCCCCTAGTATTGCTCTAAATTCTATATGTTCACATTCTTCATAAACCTAATAAAATAAAAAAATTAGAGATCAGTATTTTTATTAAAATTTGGCCAGCATTTAATCATAAAAAAATAAATAATTCCATATTATTTGATGAAATCTTACGCCGTTAAAAATATCAATAATAACTAATTAATAACAATAAATTACAAATTTTGTTGATACCTTAACACTCTTCATAAAATAATATATGAATATTTCATAGAGACGTAAGAAAAAGAAAACTATAACTGGAGAATAATATAGATTGTCCCTCACATTAAGCAAGAATGAGAGAACGTCTTTTTATCAAAATTAACTTTCGAAAATGTAAAAAAGAATTAAATTTTGTAATTATTTTTATAAAATATTTCTTTTTATGCTATACCTAACTTATGTCGTGAGGATACAAATTAGCAAAATTCTTATTATAAGTATAAATTTTTATTTAGGGTACAAGTTAGCAAAATTCTTATTATAAAGTATAGTTTTTTGTCATTTAATATTTTTTTTAAATATTTTTTATTCAATTTAAAAAATATATAACAAAAGATCACACTTTACAAATTAAAAAAAAAATTCATTCCTGAAAGCTATTCTGTCCCAACTTTTCCATGAGCATGATTGGGTACATGCCGGGCCAGACCAAGCTATTAATAAGCTGCAATTAGTTATTTTCACAGGATAATATAGACAAGAATACAGAGGAATGAAAAACGTTTGATTATATATTGAAACAAGAGACGCTCAAGTACACATTAACAGAAAAAATTGTTGTTTACCATCTAATTATGGACGCTTCCACAAAGACGTTTGCGTATCGCATTATTATCGGACGTATTAATAAATTAGTTATTTTTTAATTTCTTAATAAATTAGAATCAAATCGGTTTTTTTATAATAATAACAATAAATTCAATTTTTTTTAGAGATTTAATTGTATTTTTAAATTTTTAAGAATTTAAATGTCCGTAAAATAAAAAGTTAGGGATATATTTATCTTTTTATCAAAAAATTTTAAAAATATTCGATTTAAATTGTGTAATTCGATTGGATCAAAATTCAAACCGGATATAATAATTATAATGCAGACAATTGGGTTTATTATTGTTGCTATAATAAATCGATTTTATTCTAGTTTATTAAAAAAATAAATTATTAACTGGTTTAATAAAGATATTCAATAGTAATATAACACATGTAAACATCTTAAAAAAAAGATATTTTTAGTGTCTTTATTAAAATAGTCTCCTCTAATTATATTTATTTTGTTTTATAAAAACAATTTTCAGTTTAAATTTTGTTCGTTTGAAACATTTTTGGTCTTATATTGGCCTTGCAAAATTAAAAAAGGTCATGTTTATTATTGGTTGAGTCAACATGTGTTTTAACTGTTTCAAATTATAAAATTCTTACATTTTCATAAAATGTGAATCCTATTAACTCTCGAAGAACTTCATCTTACAACTATTAATGTAGTACTCATATGAATGCCATCATAATGGTATAATAAGTAGTTGATATTGATATTGATATTGATATCTTTTAATCATAGTCATTATGATATTTGAAATTGGTTCATGTGATTTAATTGATGTCTATTAATTTTGAACATTATATTGACCAAAATTAAAAGGAGTTTATATTAAGATTTGGTTTAGTAAAATTTTTATTTTCTGAAAATAATTTATAAATACTAATTTTTAAAACATAATTTTTTTTAAAGTTGTAATTTCTATGTTCAAAATTAATAGACATTAATTTTTAAATGAGATAATAAATAATAAAATAATTTAAAAATACATATATGTGAAAATGATGAATTTATTTTTATTTATTTAATTTTTTTTACATTCTGTAGAAACAATCGAATAATTATTTTAAAAATGTATGCATTAAATCAAAGTAAATTTTAATCTCTAAGCCCAGTGCTCATTTTTTTAAAATCTCAAAAAGAAACTATAAAACGTAAAATTACTAAATTTTAAAAAATATTTATTTTATAACGATGCTTACAAAAGAAATTTATCAAAATCTGATCGCTTAGAAATTATATATATATATATATATATATGTGAATAAAGGTAAAAATTCAGGTGCAGTCGATTTCACGTGAAGTTGATATCTGAGAGCTATTAAATGATTTAATTGATTTGACTAAATTTTTATCTAACAGCTCTCAAATATTAATTTCACGTGAAGTCGATTTCACCTTAATTTTTATACTGTGAAAAAATTGTTCTGGGTGTGAGAAACTTATATATATATATATATATATATATATATATTGTTGCTTTTTTCATGGTATGAAAAGCAATTTCATTTTTTGTTGTGTTATCTGCAAAGAGTGTTGAAGTGATAAACTAGAAAATACGTGATAGCGACAGAATCTGCACATAACTAGGTCATTCATTCATACACCAAATTTTGCCTCATATGAAAATCAATTTTTGAGGATTTGATCCCCATCACCTTTTTGCATGAAAAAATTGTAAGATTCAAGTTAGTTGTCCCATCACCTTTTTGGTGGCTACAATGACTAGCCTAGCTGCACCAATTCTTAACTTACATATCGAGTAGAGGAATGAGTTTGACTTTAGATTTTAATTTGAAGATGCTAATGACTAATGACGGTGAAATCAATAAGTAGAGATGATAAGTATATGTTAGTCTGATTAACATTAAAATTAGAAAAAAATTCATCTAAAAAAAATGAAATAAAAGACTCATTTTCCATGTAAAAAAAAAACACTTTCTTCTTCAACCTCTCCTTGTTACGTGTCTCCCCAAAACTGGGTGGTGGATCCCCGGTGGCAATTTTTTATCAAACCCGCAAGGACCAGCAATCGTCGATGCATGAGTCCGTTAGTCGCTCCACAAAAAGCATCAGAGCAGCTTTCGGGACGACCACTGGGCTAGAGATATTTATGGATCGAATCTGATTTGTATATTTGTTATTCGAATTCAATTTAAAAATTGTGGATATTAATTTGATATGCAAGACTATGAATCGGATCGAATTCGATTGATACACTGTAGAATCGGATTACGGATTTTAGGTTATTATCCGCATATCTGTGGATCCATAAAAAATAAATAAGTAAATATTTATTTTTTGTTTTATTTCAACTAATAATTATCATATATATTGTATTATTTTATTTTTATTATCTTAAAAAATATATTTAATACTATTTTAGGAATAAATATGTTCAAAAGGGTGAAAAAAAATTATTGAATTTTTTAATAAAAATAAACTTTTTAAAAGAATTTTATATTTTACGGATATATTCGATCCGCAAATGTGCGGATCAGATCCAAACTAAAAAAAATACGAATATTAAATCTGATCCGATGATTTTAGTATGGATCGAATCGAAATTTTTGTCATATTCAATTCCATCCGCATTCATCCGTAACCTTGACAACCTTCATCATCGTCACTAACTAGCAGAGATGAGGAGACAACAGTTCAATTCAAAACGTAACAACTTCCAAACCCGCATCAACGCAGTATACATGGTCGTTAGCAAATAGATCAGAGATGTCTATAGATCAAATCTGATTTGTATATTTGCAGTATTTTTTTAATTTGATCTAAAAATTGTAAATATGATCCGACTTACAATACTATCCAATAAGATTGGATCCGATCTACATACTAATAGAATTAAATTGCAGATTTTAAATAAGTATCTATATATTCAATACAAAGTATATTCAAAGATTTATTAAAAAAACTAATATTTTTATATTTTATTTTAATTAATAATTATTATATATATTATATTATTTTATTTTTATTATTTAAAACATAAAAAAATGATTTTTCTAAATAAATTATTTTTTTTAAATATTTTTATGTTTCGTAAGTCGAATCAAATCAAATCCAAACCTAAAAAAATTACATAAATTAGATCCAATGCAAGAAGCCACCACGTTATTCCTCCAATTGACATTCATATTCATTGGGACATTACCTATTTACGGCCTACGGTAAAAAGAAGAAAAATATTTACAGTGCTTAATTTCATAGACACACCTTGAACACTAACCACACTCCAGCTGTGAGTTTTCCATTAGATGATCAACAAATAACCACAGCTAGTAAGTAACAAAGAAATGCAGGCTACATATAAACATAATAATAACTAGTAACGCGTCACCAGAAAAACATTAAATGACTTATCGTTCTAATTTCCATACTTAGTGTTTAATGGCAGGTGTTGCATTTAGGACTGTAATTAACTAAGCTTCTCATACAACAACAGTATACCACCCTGACCCACACGTTCACATTCCGTGTCAGATAAGTAGTTCTCTTCAACCCGCAAACCTTATCCCCCCCACCACTTCTATTTATATCACACCTTCCAATACCACTCCACTCACCACAACACACTTTTCACACATAGAAACAACAAATATTCCTAAACTCACACCAATGACTTGTGCTACGCCTTTCCAACTTCCCTTTCTTATTATTCTCCTCGTCGCTGCAACCACCACCTTCTCCCCACTGCCACTTGTTGAAGCGGCTGACGGGGGCGGACAATGGCAGCTCCTACAGAGAAACATGGGCATCGTGGCCATGCACATGCAGCTTCTCCACAACGACCATGTCGTAATCTTCGACCGCACCGACTTCGGGTTATCCAACCTCTCATTACCCGACGGCAGATGCCGTAGAAACCCCCGAGAGATTGTCGTTAAAACCGACTGCACCGCACACTCAATCGACTACGACGTCGCTGCCAACAAGTACCGCGCCCTGTACGTGGAAACTGACGTGTGGTGCTCCTCCGGGGCGGTGACTCCGGAAGGCACACTCATCCAAACCGGCGGCTTCAACGACGGCGACCGTGCTGTCAGGACCTTCACCCCCTGCCCGGACTGCGACTGGCGGGAGGACGTAAACGGACTGGTGGCCAGAAGATGGTACGCGACCAATCACATCTTGCCAGATGGACGGCAGATAGTAATCGGAGGAAGAAGGCAATTTAATTATGAATTCTATCCCAAGAAAGATGCCACGGCGAGGAACACATACACCTTACCCTTTCTCCTACAAACAAATGATCCAGGCGCTGAAAACAACTTGTACCCTTTCGTCTTCCTCAACGTTGATGGCAATCTTTTCATCTTCGCCAACAACCGTGCTATTCTATTCAATTACCAGAAAAACACTATCGTAAGAACCTACCCTACCATCCCCGGCGGAGAGCCAAGAAGCTATCCCAGCTCCGGCTCCGCCGTGTTGCTTCCTCTCAGAAACTTGAACAAGCCGAATGTGGAGGCTGAGGTCTTAATCTGCGGCGGAGCCCCGAAAGGATCTTACCAGCAAGCTCTAGGAGGAAAGTTCCTTCCAGCTTTGGATACCTGTGGAAGGATCAAGATAACAGACGCGAATCCCAAGTGGGAAATGGAAACCATGCCTGGTGGAAGAGCCATGAACGACATGGTAATGCTCCCAAACGGCAACGTTTTGACGATCAACGGTGTATCTCGTGGAACTGCGGGTTGGGAATGTGGCCGTGACCCGGTTCTCAACCCGTATCTTTACAAGACTAATGCCCGGGCCGGAGATCGGTTCGAGTTACAGAATCCATCAGACATTCCTAGGGTTTATCACTCCTCGGCGATTTTGCTTCGCGATGGAAGAGTCTTGGTGGCTGGAAGCAACCCTCACATTGGTTACAGTTTCAACAACGTGGTTTTCCCAACGGAGTTGAGAATGGAAGCTTTTTCTCCTTCTTATTTGGAACCTCGCTTTGAAGATGTTCGTCCCAAAATCATAGCTCCTGCCTCCCAAACAAAGCTCAAGTACGGTCAGAAGCTTACGATGCGGTTTGGAGTTGCAGCACCATTGGGTAAGAATTCGGTGGCGGTTACAATGATTGCGCCACCTTTTACCACTCACTCATACTCCATGAACCAGAGGATGTTGGTGATGGAACCAAATGCCGTTAGAGATGTTGGGAAAATGACTTACGAAGTTGATGTGACTACGCCCGGTTCAGCCGTTTTTGCACCACCCGGTCACTATTTATTATTCGTGGTCCATCAAGATATCCCAAGCCATGGTATTTGGGTTCAGATACTGTGATTTTCAGTGCCCAACGGTTTCTGTTCGCTTATTATTTCATTGTGATATATTATTATTATTATTATTTTATTTTTTTGAAAAATAAATTATTATGATTTTCCCGTGAAGAAATTCATCTGTGAAGTAAAAAATTTGAATGAAGTGATTTATTTATTTATTTACTGGTTACAGACGTGTGGAAATTGTTTGGAGGCTTTATTTAATTTTTGAATATTTTTATGAAGAATGATATATGCACACCTTTTTTCTTTATATATTTTTTTATTTTATACATACATACACCTTTTATTTGTGGTATAAAAAATAAAGTTGTCTTTTAAATCCAAAAAGAAAGCACACAGAAAAATAATGCAATAAATTTTTTTCTATTTTTATACGGGAAACTTAACTTAGATTCTTTGTGAATACTAAATAATAATATGTTTTTCAAGGTTTTGTGAAAGGTGAAAATTCAGGTGCAATTGACTTTGCGTGAAATTGATACTTCAGAGTTATTAAATGATTTGACTGATTTGACTAAATTTTTATCCAACAATTTTCACATATTAATTTTACGTAAAGTCGATTTCATCTGAGTTTTTACCTTTGTTAAAATATATTTTGTATCTTTTCAATAGATAACGTAAAGAAAAGAGCTTGTATTTTTAATTTTTTTTAATCTCCAGCCGTGTAATAAATTAATTAAGTTCGTAACAAGTTCGTTCAAGCTTAGAAATTGAGGTGATGACGTACAAAGTTTAAGACAAAAAAATAACTTAGGGAATATTTACCAAAATTAAATTGTTATATATTATTTTCTTCTAGTTTCTAATTGATGTCGGTCTCTCTGAATAATAACTAATAAGGGATTTTTCTAGACGCATGGAAGACAGCTTTTTCGGTGATATATCTTTTTGTTGATCGAATAACTCAAATTTATTATGCGAATTTTAAATGGAAAAAAAATATCGAACCAAACTGGAATCTACCTCTAGATCTGTTTAAAACGCGTGAAATATCAAATATGGTTGTTTAAAATGAAGAAAAAAGAAAAAATTAGTACAAAACTTTTCCATTTTAAAATAACTTTATTGTATGTATGGGTCTTTTAAGAAAAGTCGGACTCATGAAATTTTCCCGCTTTAAAGACAGAATAATTCGAGTGAAATCGAAAATAAAAAAATATAAAATAGGCAACACCCTTTATTCCTTATGGTCATTTAATATTTTATAGGAATGTACAATATGCATGATTGCCCGTTTCAAGTGCTAATAATAACATGCAATTCTTACAAACGATCCACTTACATAAAAACATCTAAAACAATTTTTTTTTAAATATTTTTTAATAATTAAAATTTCATATATATAATCAATTAAATTATGTTATTTTTATCGAAATTAAACTAAATAAATTGATTTGAACGAAAAAATAGTAAATCTAATTTTAAACTAGTCTAAATTATAATTAATATTATTTTTTATAAAAAATAACTATAATACTCTATTATAAAAAATAACTAAATACTTTTATTATATATATAATAGAAATATTTTATTTATTTTTTATTCTATAATAAAAATATTATAGTCATTTTTTTATAAAAAATAATATTAATTTAGAATAGTTCAAAATTTAATTCACTATTTTTTCGTTCAAATCAATTTGTCTAACTTAATTTTGATGAAAATAACACAATTTAATCGATTATATGTATTAAATTTTAATTATTAAAAAATATCTTAAAAAAAAAATTTTAGACGTCTTTATCTAAATTTAAGTGGCTCGTTTCTTACAAATATATATATTATTGATAACCTTATTACGTATTACAAGTACCAGGCCACCACAACCATAACTAATCGTTTAGGATCAAGATGATTAATATATGGGTGATTATGATTACAGTAAATTAGTAATTACTACTATTATAAAACTTTGATAATATTTAAAAAAAATGTAATTAGATTTAAAGTTATATTTTTTTACTAAATAATGCGGCTAAGCTAAAGCATATTTTGCATTTTGCATTTACCGGGAATTTTCTCCCTTCTCTTGGGCAACGCAAATGCAAAGTAAGATTCCAACTTGCTAACGAAGGAAATATGTCAGTAGAACACGTAAATACACGATATACGGATTCCTTATTCAGTTATTTGTTTGTTTTGTTTATTATTATTGTTATTATTATCGTTAAAATAACAAATTTTTGTCTCTTTTAATACATTGCAAACTTAAATAGTTTAGGATTTGATTGATTTCTATTTTTATCTCTTATTTTTATTTTTTTAATATTTTGTGTTTTCAAAATTTTAATAATAAAGACAGAAATCGATAAAAACAAAATAAAGACTCCATATATACTCACATTTCTATTTAAACACGTAGGATAAACAATTTATTTTTGTAACTAAATTTAATAAAATTTATTTTTTTGTTTATGTATAATTTTTATTGCACTAATAAATTAGTAAATGAATTAAATTATACTTGTTTATCAAAATAATAACTTGTTCATATATAATATCACTATCCTTAAAAAATATCCTTACAATACTAGTAAATAAATATTTTCTTTTAAGAGAAGTCATTCATATACGATATATTTGTAAAGAATACACGCTGAAGGTACGATTTTAGATATCATACATCTGAGTACGTCAAGCATCTTGAAAATATAATTGGATCTAAATATAATTGTTCATTTAAAAAAAAAAATCATAGGTTTTGCTCTAAAAATTATGAAAAAACTAATGACCTAATTTTTAAAAAATAAAAGTAGAATATTGAACAATGGTAATTTTATTTCACTTATTTAAATTAATATAAATAATATGTTATTTATTATTTACTTAACTCATATGTATAACTATGACCGAAAAATTATTTTGGAGCAAAAAAGTAATAGTGTTAATATAATATCGAATCATTATTATGCATTATATTGCAAATTGATCCTTCAAATAACTAAGTCCCAATGCAATCCTCACAAGAGTTACGCGTCAGCTTTAAATGGAGCTCCGATCTGCGACAGATTAATTTTTAATTTGTTGGGTTGGAAAATACTGTGGACAACAAAAAAAATACTTTTTATGCTAAAGGTATCACAATAATGTCTGTTTAAATTTCTTTGAGGTTTGAATCCGATGACGAATTAGTTATTTTTAAAAAAAATATAGGTAAACAGTTTCTAATTAATTAATTTTAAATAATTATAATTAATAATTAATAATTTTGTATTTTAAAAAATAAAATTTAAAAATTACTAATTAATAAATTAATTAATATAAATTACAATTCATAAATATTTATTAATTTACTATTGGCTAAACCTTTATTATTACCTAACGAGATTATTTTCTAAATTGTTGCATCATCCAGGTTCAATCTACCTGCTAAGATTGGCTTGTGATTTAAGAATATTGAGTGGATGTATGAATAGAGAATAGTATATATCCTAAAAAAAACCTATGTGTAAGTTATAGAGTTATTAAATGACAAGTGTATTATTAAACCTGTGCAGTTAGATACTTTTTAAAAATTGTCCATCATTCAATCTTTAAAAAAAAAATTAAAAAATAAGTAATTTTCTATAAAAATAAATATTTAAACTAATTAAATAATATTATTTAAATTTAAAAGTTGACTAAAAACTAAAACTTTAAAAGACAAGTAGTATTTTTTTATTAAACTGATCTTTATTTTTATTCATTAATTACTTAAATATTAATAATATTGTACGTATGAACCTTTCTATGATCAATAAAAGCTATGGATTAATAGTTAAATTCGTTCCTGAAAGATCACTCATTCTTCAAATTAGTAATCAAATAATTTTTTTAGTCATATTAGTCTTTGAAAGATAAAATATAAATTAAATTAAATTGAACTTCCGTTAGTTAGATGATGACGTGTCACGTTAAGTGCCACGTATCACTAGATGATTGGTTAACGTGCTAAGTTAGTGAAACCTAACACGTCACGTGTCACTTAACATGTAAAAAAATGTATTTTTAATCAAAATAGTCACTGAAAATTTAAATATAAGTCATTTTCATCCTTAGAATTTTAAAAATTAATTAAATTAGTCTTTATATAATTTTTTTATTTTTTTCGTAATATTAAATTAAAAATATTTTTTATAGTACTAATTTTAAAATTATAATTTATATTATTATTTAATTTATATGATAGAACTCAATAATTTAGAACTCAATAACTTTGACTTGCCTTAAGGAAAATAAGGATGCAGATGAAATTTTGAGCATTAACAGAAGACTTAACATTTCAAACATAGATTTTAGTTTACCTTTATCATGTTCCTTAAAGCGTGAAGAAGCATGAATCACCTCAAAATTATGGTATGTATCCTTGGGAAAATGTTGTGATATTTCTCAATGTTAGAGATATTTGGTTACTTAATTAATAATCTGATAGGGATGTTAACAAAAGCTGATAGTATATGTTATGCTAGATTGCAATATTGCTGAATGGGAATGCCCTCTACTAATTAACGTGAGAGAGAACCTCCATTTGTTGTGATTTTATTTGTTAGGAGCTCTATTTTTATGTGTTAGTTCATATCTTTTAAATTAGTTTATTTAATCCCCATATATTTCAAGTTTATGATTAAATCATGAGTATTTTTTTTTATTTTGTGTTGAAAAATGAAAATTTGTTAATTTTAAAAATTTGTAGGTTTGAATGTTTGTTAACTAAGTTGAGCTATGTAATAAGAACATGCGTGTAATTCATTCAATTTTAATACAAAATAGTTAAGTATGAATCCGCTGTTACCTCTCTCGCTTTATGACTCCATATCTAAATTTTTTATGTAAATATGTTAATCTATGTATTAATAAAAAATTCTTTAGGTTTATGAAATGGCCAGCCTATTTTATACATGATTAAGAGAAATTCTTCGCATACAAGCGATTAAAGCTTGTAAGCCTTATAAGTTCAATTAAAACTAATGCTTAAAACGCGCTTCGAACCGTTTTTGTTCCTCTTCTTCTTTTTTTTCGTTTCTTACCTTCTCTTTTTCCTCCTTCTTCTTCTTCTTGCTGCACGTTCTTCTTCCTTTTACTCTTCTTCTTCTCATTTTCTTTCGTTTCTTGCCTTCTCTTTCTCCTTTTTCTTCTTCTTGCTACACGTTCTTCTTCCTCATCTTCTTCTTCTTCTTCTTCTTCTTCTTCATTTACGTGCTTTTCTCTCTGTTTTCTTTCTTCTTTATTCTCGATTTCCATTGTTTTTTGACATCAAGCTCTGAAATCATTTTTGAAGAAGAAGAAGCAGCAGAAGATGAAGAGGAGAAAGAGAAAGAGTTCTGAATTATGCATAAGATGTACTTCAACGAATTTTTGGTGTATTTCTTAAATCCTTTGGGTGTAGTTTTGTAATCCTTTTGGTGTATTTCTCTAATCTTTTGGGTGTATTTCTATAATCGTTTGGGTGAATTCTTGTAACTATTTGGGTGCATTTCTGTAATCCTTTTGATGTATTTATGAAATTCCATTATCTTCAAAATAATTTCAAAGATTGATTTTAAAAATCATAAAAATAAAAAAAACGAGGAGGAGGAGGAGGAGGAGGAGGAGGAGTTCATAATACAAGGTGAGTGTGCGCTTTAAAAACAGGAAACAGTTGAATAACGTATTAAAAGGCCCGTATGTGTAGCAACTTGTAAGACTTGTAAGTTAAAAAAGACTTGTATGTATAGCAGGCTCCATGATTAATGTCTTATTTAGATATTTTCTTTAAATGGTAGACAATTAGTAGTGTAATAATATAATTTTAATATTAATTCAGATTATTTTTTAAAAATAATATTGGCAAATTTTTGGAGCTTTAAAACCAATAGAATAGTTTTTTTTTAATGAAATTTTTTTTGGTGAAAATTTTAAATCATCACAAACATTAATTAAGAATTATCACAAAATATCAGTATATATAGAACCTCAACAAAAAAGATAAAAGATTACCACTAAATAGACTTGTGAGAATTGTAAAAAATTATAAAAAAATTCGTGATACTTCAAATTTTAGAAATTATTGAAATGGTCATAATTTTTTTTAGACGAGGGGTTTGAAATTACCACAAATAAGATAAAAAAACTGCTACAAATTACTAAAAATCTTAAATTTTAAGAAATTTTTTTGAGTGGCTAAAAGTTTTTTTTTTAACACAAAATATATAATGACAATACAATTAAAGATTTGTTTGGGTGAAATTTTTAAAAAATATATTTTTTAAGTAATTTTTTAAAAAGATATTTTAAAAAAATAAAAATAATTTTATGTGTCTATATGAGTACAATAATAAAAAAATACTTTTTTTTGTTTATTTATGAGGTTAAAAATATTTTTTAAATTAAAAAAATCTTTTAAAAAAATATAAATTATAGTTTTTGAAAAATATATTTTTTATTTTTTTAGTACTTTTGTTTTAACAACTAAAATTTTGTTAAACACATTATAAAATAAAAAAAATATTTTTTAAAATTTTTTTTATAATAATTTAATAATATTCAAATAAGTATTAGAAGTTTTTTTTTTCATTTAAATAGTAATAAAATTTAATTTTTAATTCTTTAATAAAATTTGTTTATTATTTTTTAAAAATCTTTTTAAACATAATATTTATTAGTCAAATTTATTAAATTATAGAATTTTTTAATATTATTTTAAAAAAATTTATATTAATAAATTGGTAAAGAAAATATTTTAATTTTTTATTTTTAAAAATAATGTGAAAACTAAGAAAAATGACGGAGAATGTAAAACTATATCGTATTGTTGACAATGGAATTTGAACCTACAACTTTTAAAGGAAAATTCTAACTTCAATAGGTTAACTAAATTAATTACAAAGACACTTATATTATTACATATTGACTATCCATTTAGTCACCAAAAAATATTAACTATCCATTTTTACACACTTTGAAAGTTATTACCTTTCATTGTCTACTAAACTGGTACCGATAAGGAGGAAGGCTAAGTGTAGAATGAATGAATATACTTAAATTGTTGTTCAAAATTAATTGTTTAACTTTTCAAAATTAAGATCTAGGCAAAGAAAATCCTTATTATGTAGTAGATAATATACTTACTCTCATTTTCTTCATGTACAAGTATAACCTTAAAAAAGGTTGATTTTAAAAGCAGTATTATGTTTATATATAACAACGTAACGTACTTAATTATTGAATTTTTCGGTTAATTTTATCCCTTTTCTTAGGCAAAGCAAATGCAAAGTAAGATTCCAACTTGCTAACAAAGGAAATATGTCAGTAGAACACGTAAAAATACGCGATATACGGATTCCTTATTATTATTATTATTATTATTATTATTATTATTATTATTATTATTATTATTATTATTATTATTATTATTATTACGAGAAAGTATAAGAAGTCAATGAAATATTTATACAATGTATACAATGGAGGTTTATGAAATATTAGATATATAATCATTAGTGTTACATTTTTCCATCAATTGAAGTTTTTGGGATTGGTTATTCTAGATAGTATAGAGGATGTTCATTTTATAACTCAATAACCCATTGAACACATTGTACAAATAGTCCATTGTCTTGGATCCATTATTATTATTATTATTATTATTATTATTATTAAAATAAAAAATTTCGACTCTTCTAATACATTGCAAACTTAAATAGTTTAGGATCTCATTGATTTTTATTTTCATCTCTTATTTTTAGTTTTAATATTTTTTGTTTTCAAACTTTTAATAATAAAGATAGAAATTAATTAAAACAAAAATAAAGACTGCATAAACTCTTATATTTTCTATCTAAAAAACGTAGGATAAATAACTTATTTTTTAACTAAATTCAACAGAATTTTTTCTTATTTTTTTCAGTAGAAAAAATGGGTTAGGATTGGATAAACTTATTCTGTCGAGTCGAAACTCAATCTATTTTTGTAAAGACCAGCTTGTTAGTCCAAAGCCAAAGATCAAAAAGACAAAAAAAAATCGATTACCCGCATATAACAATTACTGTCCTGATTATGAAAGTTACTATTTTTCCAAATTTTCTCGAGAGAATCAACCACCACGTGTCATGTAAATCCCTTCCAGGTTTGAATCAGCAAATTAGTTATTTTTCAAAATTGCATCCAGTTCAGTTGTCAGCTAAAAATGGTTTCTGATTTAAGAATTTCATAGTGTGTATAAGTGGATGTATGAATAGTATATTAACAAAAAAACCTATACTTAAGTTATAGGGTCATTAAATGATAAGAGTATTATTATTAAACTAATCTTTGTTTTTATTCATTAATTACTTAAAATATAAAATATATTATACATATGAACCTTTCTATGATCAATAAAAAATATTTTTGTCTAGAGTATAAAAAATACACACATACATATTATACATATAAAAAAATAATATTTAAAAACATTTTATCAAAATAAAAATAAAATTTTTTTTATTTTTTTATTCTAGCTTATTTTCTTGGTAACCTGTGATATATTTGCGTCTATTTAATTCATGCTCTTGATAGAGTATGTTCTATATTTAGTATTTATTTTATCTATTTAAAATTATAATCGATGTAATGGTCATTTATTTCATGAAGTTGAGATTTTTTTTATATTTGTTTTTTATAAGATATATAATTGTATTGCTTTAAAAAAAATATAATGTTTATTATAAAAATAAAAACAACAAAAAAGATCTCTCACTTTGATAAATACCAAAAACTAGTAAAAAAGAATACAATGTTCTGTAACTTGAATTATTCGTTATTCTTGTTGTTTTTATCATTACTGTTATTACCAACTTCTCACTTTTAAAGAACTCCAAATTTCTCATTTTCCTTTTTTATATTTTATATTTCAACTTATTCGAATAATTTGCATGTAACTAAAAAGAAATGAAAAACAAGACACATCAGTAAAAGCACAAACTAATAAGCACCCATATTACAAGAGGGTGAAAAGCTTGTTGAGTGCTTGGTTGAACTTCCTAGTTCCTACGATTTCTAGAGGTGTGAAAATACATGTTCAACCCTGGCTACATAAAACAATTAGAGAAGATGTTTCTTGAGAAGCTTGTTGACTGTGGTATTAGAACAAATCGACAAAATGAGTCAAGAGTGAAAATAAATATTATGAAGAACCAATACTTTGCTATTGTACGTTGAAATGAGAGGTGCCAGTGGCTTTTGTTGAAATGATAAGAACAAAATAGTTGTGATTGTAAAAGAAGTTTTCAATGATAGAAGCATGTAACTTGAAATTTTTACTAGCAAAATTACTTATGAATTTTTTTTTATCATTTCATACCTAATTTATGTTTATTGGTTGTTAACAAATGCTAAAGGCCTTTACAACATCATGTTTATGTTCTTTTGTTTCATAAGAATAGATGAGTAAAAAAATAATAATAATAATAACTGTCATTCATAATTTCATATATATATATATATATATATATATATATATATATATATATATATATATATATATATATATTGAAAAACACCATTAAATAGATATTCCGCCAAATAACATTCATTTACTACTCCTACATCTTCATTCTTGTATATGCTTTATTCTTTCTTTTTATTTTTGTAAGTTTTTTTTTTGTAGAATAACAAAGATAATTGAATTTTAAATTTTATAATCATACCATTTCTGATACTATATTATAATTTTTTTTTTGTCAAAAACTTAAATAGATAAAAAAAAACCGTACATAAACAATTATATCTAATACTATTGAGAATAAAAATTGAGGATGTGTCTGAAAGTTTACTGAGAGAAATAATGACCATGTGTCATGTTTCAAAACCTCACAAAGGAGCTGCGGCCAAACTTGAGAAAATTTTTTGAGTGGCTAAATTTTTTTAACGTAAAATATATAATAATAATAATAATAATAATAATAATAATAATAATAATAATAATAATAATAATAATAATAATAATAATAATAATAATAATAATAATAATAATAATAATACAACTAAAATTTTGTTTGGATGAATTTTTAGAAAAAGATTTTTTCAAGGGATAGTTTAAAAAAAAATTAAAAAAAGTAAAAGTAATTTATATTTATATATTTTATGTAAAAATATATTTTTATCTAACAATTATGTTTGGGTACGATAATGTAAAAATACTTTTTGTTTATTTATAATGATAAAAACATATTTAAAAAAACTTTAAAGAATATAAATGGTAACTTTTGAAAAAAACTATTTTTTATTAATTTTTCTAGTATTTTTATTAACTTCTGAAAAAAAATTTCTGTAACAACTTGATGACACTCAAACAAGTACTAAATTAAAATTTGGTAAAAAAAAAGTTTCATTAAAAAAATTTAATTTTTAATTCTTTAATAAAATTTGTTTATTCCTTAAAAATCTTTATAAACATAATATTTATTAGTTAAATTCATTAAATCATAAAATATTTTAATATTATTTTATATTATTTAAAAAAATTATATTAATAAATTGGTATGACAAATATTTAAAAAAATATTTTTTTATTTTTCAAAAATAGAGTGAAAACAGAAAAAAATGTAAAACTATATGATATTGCTGAGAATCAAATTTGTACCTGCAAACTTTTAAAGAAAAATTCTAACTCTAATAAATTAACTAAATTAATTACAAAGACACTTGTATTATTACGTGTTAATTATCAATTTTTACACACTTTGGAAGTTATGGGCTCTCATTGTCTACTTTATTAAGGAGTGACGCTGTAGAATGAATATGAATATGCTTGAATTTTTGTTTAAAATTGATTGTTTAACTTCTCAAGATCAAGATTTGGACAAAGAGAATCTTTATTATTAGTAGATTATTTTTTAGTTGTACAAGTATAGCCTTAAATAATGTTGATTTTAAAGATGTATTATATTTATAGATAACAATGTGAGCTTAATTATTGTTGAATTCGGTTCGTTATTTTTTTAGTTCAAATAATGCCAAAGTGTCTAGTATTGTTATTTTTTAATCTTGTTAAAAATTTAATTTGTCCTATAATTACTGAACCTTATGTTAGCAAGTAGAGAGACTAATATTTTGTTTTAGTAAAGAGAAAGTATGAAAATGGGTTGTCATTTAATTTTTTTAGGAGAGGCTTGTCCATCTAGGAAAAGGACAAGGATATATCGGGCATTTACTCTCTAAATTAACCACTTTTCACTTGAGGGTCCGGGTAGAGCTTCACTAACATTGTAGCGTAACCTGAAATCTAAAGCAAGCTTGCTCAAAAAATGTGTTATGCAACGACCTTATCTATTTTATTTACAGGTAGGTCTGTGGTTTCATCATGTTCTAATTAATAATCTCTTTTCAACTGTCATCACATTCTTTAAGCTACCAATAGTATATATTGTTAAAGCAAATTAATTTTTCCCTCTTCGCTTTTTGGTCAGCTTTTCTTTTGAGGATACATTGGATTGCTTCGGTTTCGATTCCGAGTTCCAATTGCTACGCTTTCGATAATTCTAGTCATATTGTTGATTTTGTATCCTTCAATTCACTTCTAATGCACTCAAAAGTTTTTTCATTTCGATTAGATTTGCATTTGTTGGATATTGATAACGATAAATTGTTCATTATAGGATTTTGATTTGACTGTAATAATTAGTTATTTTGTTTTTGTGTTTGTAGATTGTTAATTTGAATGTCAATTTTGTCTATAAATTTAATTTAAATATAGTGCTAATGACTAAAAGGGTATAGATATTATAATATGGAGCACCAATTCTTGATGTTCTATTCATCTTTGGAGATCAATGAGTGTTAACTTGTTATCTTATTGTGTTGATCCAATTCATGGTTTGTTGTTATTACTTAACCAGTCTGATAGAGTAGCTGGATTGGATACCTGTTTGAGTATGATGTGCAGGTATGTAAACTACTAGATGTTTTTTTTAGTTTTATTATATTTTAGTTCTACACTGAGACTGTGTACACCCAGTGGAATAAGGCTTATTGTTATTTGTTGTATCATTGGTATTGGTATCTGTTGGTGTTATCGGATATCAATAATATAATGAAAGCTTTCGTTTCTTTGTTAAGTTTTCTTTCTAGCCTAAGAATTCTAAATTACTCACTTTGCATTAGTGCAGCAAGATACTGACTTAGCGGTTCGATTTTGCAAAGACGTCGAAAGCAGATCACAAATGGTATTCTCTATATTTATATGCTTTCAGTTTGAAGTACTTATCTCGTTGTGTTTTTAAAGTTTTTTATGTTATCAAATGAGCTTTTTCCTATTTGCTCTGTTTCTTGTAACTAATTAACACACCAACTCAATAAGACGCTAAAAAAAATTAAAATGGCCTAATAATATGTATCTAATAGAACACTATGCCATTATTTAACACATGTAGCTATTGTTTGATTCAAGAAGCCATCTCACCTAGTGAAATTGTCTTAGATGTTCTATTCAATTTGGAGGAGCAGATTACTAATAAGGTTAAAGAGATGTTTGTAGTATTCTGTACTATTCATTCAAATGTTCATAATAAAAAAATTAACCAGCAAAAGTGTATTGTTAAGTACTGACTTGGCCTTCGATTTGGTGATTATTAGTCTTTCTTTTCTTTTCTTTTTTAGCAAAGTCAAATCAATGATAATACGTATAATACTTCGATACTTCTGTCATCTTTGATATTGTCTTTTAAGGATTTTTTTTACAAGATTGCATAAAGATAAAGATACTCTTACATACATCCTTAGTTCCTTTTCTTTCACTCACATAAAAATGGATTTTGGAAGATTCTTATCCTCTTTTATGTCTTCCTCCTTTGAAGTTATCTAGTTTGTTTTTTATTTAAAAAGAAAAACATTAGTAGAAAAAAAGATAGTCATGGATCCTTATTTGGTAAAGCTTTCGATAGTCATGAATCCTTGCTTAATTTTGAATTCCAATTTAGTTATAAACTGAGATAAGTATATATAACTGTGGTGAATAATCCTAGTTTAGTACTTGGAATTCTTGTTTTATAATTTTTATTGTTAGCTGACGCCCAAGGCTATTCAGGGATACGTTGATTTTGGTCGATTTGACAACTACTTTGTTGCTGGTATAGGCCAATTTGACTTTGTTCAAGTAAGTTATTACTACTTATTTTGTTTTTCGGGAAGAATAGGGCATACTCCTTAGATTTCTAGTTATTTATAGAAGAAAATTATTGAATTTTTACTCCCTACCTTGCTTTTTGTTCTCCTCTTTTCTTGTTCTAAATAATACAGTAAATAATATATGATTACACTGGTTAGATCCACTTAAACTAAATAATACAGTAAACTTTTACTTTTTGTTCTCTTTTCTTGTTCTTAATACCTTCTTTCTGCTTTCTTGAATCACTTTATTAATGTGTAGGAGTTCTATAATGGTGACTTGATGGGTTGTGAGCAAAGTTATGATAAAATGGGACGAACCGCGCAGGTTGGATTTACTCTTGAACTCCTTTTTCTCTTTTGGTAAACTACATCAAAAACTCAATATAACGGAAATAGTTAAAGTGGTTTTCTCATGGAGAAAGGGGTTGTGAACATTTTTTATTGTGTGCATACGTACAAGTCTACTTGTGTGTTTATTCATGGAACATGTATCTATATCATTGATATGCTACAAGCATTTTATGTTAGAGAAAGTTTAAGGGGCAGTAATTTTATTAAAATTTAGTCAGCACTTAACCATCAAAAGAAAAATGAATAATCTTACACCATTGGATGTCATCTCCCACCATTAAAAACACTTATGATGACTAATTAATGCCTACATATCACAAATTCTGCTGGTCCTCTAGCATTTCTCTTTCTGTTATTCTCAATTGTTTGGAACAAACAAGTTCTGGATTCTAGGATAAATTGTTCTTTCTTATGTGGTCTATGTTTCTTCCTTGTGTCACGTTTTTCAGGTCAACATCATCTGTGGGAGTTGTCCGAATGGACAATGCAAAGGTATGATTGTGAATCTTTGAGAACATTTCATTTGATTATTTGTACAATGCACAATCTTTGTGGATCATAAATGTGTTTTCAAAAAGATATCAAAAACCAGAGTCACAGGTGAACACAAATCCTACATAACACAAGAGATATCAAAAAGAAACCCTAAACTCTATTCAGCCTCAATCAAGTGTAAGGTCAACATGTTCAGGCGGCTGATTTGTTGGCTTCCTAACTCCAATCTTCATTCTTCCACTTCTTCTGACACCAAAGATTTTGGTCTTGGGCAAAGGTTGAGATGCTGGTGCAATGGACAGTGATGCAGGTGTAGGCAAAGTGGTGGGCAGTGATGCGGGTGTGGGTAAGGTGGTAGGTTGTGATGGTGGTGCAGGCTGTGATGGTGGTGCATGGGTGTTTGTAGGCTGTGAGGGTGGGACAGGGGTGTGTGGTGGCTGGGATGTGGGTGCAGGGGTGTGTGGTGGCTGGGATGTGGGTGCAGGGGTGTTTGAAGGCCTTGGTGCTGTTGCAGTCATGGGTGCAGCCCTCCCTCTACCCCTTCCTCTGGCCATCCCTCATGGTGATCTTCCTCTGCCTTTAACCATCCCTGCTGCTGCTCTTCCTCTGCCTCTCCCTTTAACCATCCTGGATCTAGCAGTTGCAGCAGCTGCAGATCCATTTGTTTCATCAGTAGCAGCAGGTTCATTAGCAGCAGAGTCAACTCCTTCAGTTCCAGTTGCAGCATCAGATCCTTGTGTGCCATCAGGAGCTACAAGATGAAATAGCAGTTAATAATAGTTCATCAACAATTGAACAAAATAAGTTGGCAAACAATACCTGTCACTATAGGGTTTGGACAGAGTCTCCTATTGTGTCCGTATTGGCCACAATTACTGCAGGTAACAGAAGTTCCAGATCTTCTATACTTTGTCTGTGATCTGTTTTCATCGGGTTCCCTTATCCTAACCATCCTTGGCCTTCCTGGTTTAACTCTGAAAATTGGAGGGATGATGGTATCGCATTGTATCTTTGGCCACAAATTTTCTCCATTGATTGGTGATATTGACTGCCCATATGTAGCAAGGTATGCTGCCTTGCTGTAATAGTTACTACAATAATCTTCCGGGTTGTCACCCTTTTCAAAGATAGCACAGCAAGCATGGGGACACGGCATACCACACAAACCCCAGAACCTACAACTACACCTTCCAGCCATCAAATCGACCACAAACCTTTCCATGATCATCCTGTTCTTATGGTGGACTTCATACTTCAGGTCTCCTGCCCATTTAGCTTGCCACTCCATAGCTCTAACCGCGATGATATCTAGCCGTTTCTTGGGTTTTGGCAAAAGTGTACCCTCATACCTCTCTGCCTTCTTCTTTTTCTCTGCAAACCTTGTCATCAAATAGCACCTAATCCATTCAAACATTGTCAAAATTGGCTTGTCTCTTGCCTCTAGGATTCTTCCATTGAATGCCTCGGAGATGTTGTTCATCAGCATGTTACTCTTGGCCAGAAATGTAAAGTGACTCTTTGTCCACAATTTTGGATCCAGAGCAAACAACTTCTCATAACAGTCTCTGTTGAGCTCCTTTAGTTGATTCATCCTTCTTTCCCATTCTTCCACATAGGTAGCTTTGGCAATAGACAAAATTAGGTCCCTTAGTATAGTACCACCCCCATATGCTTTCTTACAGTTGGCATATAAATGTCTCAGACAAAGCCTATGCTCCAGTGTTGGCAATGCCTCTTGAAAGATTTGCATCAGCCCCTGTTTTATTGATTCAGTCCAGAACACAATATACACAATATAGTCAGGTAAATGTTCACTAACATATCAAATATTCAACATTAATGTTCAAAAGCTTAGCCATTGCATCTAAACATAGCATCACCATCATCAGCACTATCATCAAATACCTCTTCTTCAGTAGAAGGCTCTGACTCAGCATCCACTTCAACCTCTAGCAACCCATCATCATTAGCACTGTCCTCACCTTCCTTTGGCACATAATCAGCATCAGTTGAAGTGATCTGAATCCCATTACTTTCTCTGGCTCCATCGACAACATATACCTCGCAATGTTTGCAGGAATTTGACACCAGTGACCTAGCCATTCTCATCGCATCCCCATCGGACTTCAACTCTCTAAGACCTGACTTCAAATCCATCCCAGGTTCCTTGTACCAGACCCTAGCAAAACCCTTATACCCTAGTTGCTTTAGCTGACTGACAATCTCTTGCAATGACCATTCATCAACCTCAAAATGTAAATCCTCCACAACCATTCCTCCTAAATACTCTAATCGTTGTCCACTGTCAATAAATTTGCCACCATGGTGGATTACGATACTGAAATCCAAATCACCCATAACTGCATATAAAAAAAAATGCCATAAATCCCTCTTCAAACACTTCGAGAAACACAAGGAAGCTCTAATAAACAGAATGACAAACTTTCACAGGAGAAAAGAACAAAAAACCTTCAACCAGTGAAACGTTGAGCGTTGTCTTACCTAGAGGAAGAAGCAACGCCTACGACGACAGCAGTGATATCGGAGATGCCAAACCCTCCCGCAATATTCCGGTGGGATTAATCTCTGCAGCTGAGCGAGTTGGGAAGCAAGGCATGCACACGAGTTTCTTCTCTAAGTTTAGGAGAAGAGACCGAACAGTTTCCAAGAGGGTAAAATGGTATTTCAGAAAAATATGAGTGAAAGAGCATTAGGGATTTCACATAAAGTTAGGGAATCTTTAACTTAGGAACGGAATATTCCGTTAAATCTAACAGTTTGGTCACGGTAGGGACCTAATTGAAAAAAAAAATTGGGGGCAAGGACCCAATTGAAAGGAAAAAAAGTTTAGGGACCTAATTGAAAAATTCGCTAAACTATAGAGACCAACAGAGTAATTAAACCTTTCTTTTATTATACTATTTGTTTTTCTATCCAAATAATAATAACAATAATTTGTTTTCTTTGTGATGACAAATGCTTATTAGCTTTTTAATTGGCAGGTCGTCCTGGGTGCATATGTAGTGTCACTTATGAATCAAAATGCAGGTTTTGATGATTTAACTCATTCCCAGCTGTCATTTTATTTTAAAATACTACTCCTATGTTTCTTTTATTTTAAACTTGTTTAATGTTGCAAGTGTGAGGAGTGATGAAGTTAGTTCTACATCAAAAAAAGCAATGAAGAGTGAGGAGTTTATAAGATGAGAGACACATTAATTTATTAATTTAAAGTTTTGAGTTGGATGTGATCTCTTCTCATTTTATGTTATCTCAGTTTAATTTCTACACCATAGATTAGTATATGTATCATGATGAGGTTTAGAAGCTTGTTGAGTAAAGCACTAATTTGGCCATGATCTTTACTTATAGGAGATAACTAATGATTTTTATTACTAGTCTTGGTTTCCATTATTAGTGTTGTTTTCTGATGTTTGCAGTTGAAGTATGACCTTTAAATATGACAATCTTGATAATTGCCAGAGTTTCAGTTGAACTTGCTTTACCTTGTGAAAAACCGGGCCCACAAGTATTTCAAGGCTTCACAGTTGGTTTTCATCCACGATCATGGGAAATTGTGAGTATATCTACATTATTAATCACAAATCTTGTAATCATATTAAGAGTTTGGCTCCTCCAAATTGCATCGGAGCTTTACTCTGGTTGTGTGTGTGCGTGCGCGCGCGCGTATTAGCGCGTTTGAATATGTGTTTAAATCCTTTGACTTCTAAGTTGACGAAGGATTTGGTCGTAGTAGAAAGCAATTTTTGGATTATTTTGTTGTCAAATTAATTGAAGACCAAGTTGATGAAAAATTAAACCTCTCTTGAGATAACAAAAATAGTTGGTTTAGCATGGGTTACTTATTAGCTTAGTTATATCACTTATTGAATTTTTCTTTTTTGAAAATTTTAGGTTTATAATGGTATGACACAATTTGGATTTGAGAAATCCAACCGTGATTTTAGGTCAGGATTACGGATGCTGCCATTTAGTGTGATTTCATAGCCAAAGATTTTCTTCAATTGTTATATTAATGTTATGCTATGGTTTCCTTTCATAGCTTTCATGCAAAGCAATCCCAGGTAGTTCTTTTTATGACTGCAATAGCTTCACACTCATCCTTGGTTCAAAAGCCAAGTCTAAAGGTACTTCTATTAGTGTTACTAGTATTACCACAAGAACTATTATTATTGATTCGATCCGACTCATTATCCGAGATTCATTCTGAACCGGATGGATCACTGTCTTTGCTTGATTGTTGCTCATTAGGTTCGTCCAGAGAAAGGCTTGGAAGTTAAATTTTCTGGATCTGCCAACCATGGGAAGCCTCCTACAACTCTGTCACCTACAATGTTGATTGTGGATTGGAGATGTATGCTAACACATTTTTTAGGATCATCAATTATGTTATGTGGAGTATGTTTTTTAAAGGTTAAATTAATTACTCTGTTAGTCCTTATAATTTTTTTAATTTGTAATTAAGTTCTTACATTTTTTGAAGTTTTCAATTAGATCATTATACCAGTTTTAAATTTGTAGTAATTAAATCATTTTTATCAGTAAATGTTACAAAAATATTTTTATCTGTCTCACATTACTAATGAATATACCTCAGTATATTCTGTTAAGTTAAATATTTTTAGAACAGTAAAGATGTGATTATAAATATAAAACTGGTATAGCGACTCAATTAAAAACTTTTAAAGTATAAGGATTCAATTACAAATTTAATGAAACTATAGAGACTAACAAAGTAATTTAATTTTTTTAAAACTTTCACTTGTTTGCACTTTTTTTTTCAGGTGAAGTAGCTCGTGATACTCCATATGAAGTTAATATAACAATCCCAATTAAGGGTTATGAGCCTATTGAATTTGTGCTTACAAAATTCTGTGGTGAGTCGGGATAACTCTACGACGTTATAAAATTTTTTGCAGTGCAACTAGGTATCCTTTAAATATTGTCTTTTATTCAACTTTCAGAGGAAAGAGAAAATAAAAAACAAGTAACTTTCTTGATTTTTTGAATAACTAGTACGTAAAAGTGGATATTTAAATTAATTAAATAATAATAAATTCATAAAAAAGCTGACTAAAAGTTGAAAGTTAAAAGGACAACTAACATTTCTCAATCCTTTGTTATTCCTCTTGTTCTTTAAATTCATTCAATTATCAAGAAGCTCTCTTATCTTTGGATCTTACACTTTCCAATGGTGTCATATTATATTTTTTCTTTAATTTTTGTTTGTTCATTGTCGTAGATTATACACAGGAAGAAAGTGAAGATTCCAGAAAAGGATGGGCAATATTTGGGGTGCTATCTTGCATGTATAATAATTGTCTTGTAATGTATATACATGTTAGTATTTTGTTATTATTTTCTATACTTGCATTCAATATATGGCAACTTGTTATTGTGCAGATTCTTTGTCTCTTCAACACTTTTTTGTTGTGGAGGGTTTATTTACAAGACAAAAGTGGAACGCCAGGTGAGGATTTTTCTTTCAGTTACAAGTTCTATCTTTCCTTAAGATACACAAAACTTAAAACTTATGTTGTATGTATTAACTTTTTGTAGCGTGGAATTGATGCATTGCCTGGCATGACAATCCTATCTGCATGCTTAGAGACAGTGAGTTCAAATCCTCTACTAATGTTTATTGATTTGTTGGAACTTTGACATGAAATTAATTAAAAATAGATAATGTTAATTTTGCACATTATGGTAGTGGTTAGGTCAATGATCATCATCACCAAATTAGTATTTTTTTAGGTCTGAGTTCCTATTGTACATGACACCATAGACATTTATAAAATAGAGTAATACCTTAAATCAGATTCTAAAAAATCTTTAGCGAGACATTTTAATTTTCAACGAATTTTAATCAGTAAATAATTGTTCGAATTTTTATTTCGTTAGACAAATTAATTCTCATATTAGATTGTTCGTCTTTACGAAAGAATTGATATATGAATTTTAAAAATTTTTAAGGATTGTTCTATCTTTTATTAAATAACAATAGCCTATTAATTTGTCAAATTTTTTATATCAAAATTTGACGTGAAGACTGATACGCCTTATAAAATAAAAGATTAGAGACTAATTTAGTAATTAAAATTTGTCCAATATTAAAATATCCAACTAAATTTTTTAAAGACCGATTTGGGGTATTACCACATAAAATATGAATTAGGTTAACTTTGATTTTCACCAAATTTGGTATCATTGCTTCAATAGAAACGAAGTTTATACTGGATCTTGGGCACTTCAAAAGAAATTAATAGCAGTTTCCAAGTTTCTAGTAGGTGTTTCACTTATTCTATTTTCAGATCCATCTAACATATCTTGAATGTTTGATGGTGAAATTTCAGGTGCAGTCGACTTCACGTGAAGTTGATAATTGAGAGTTATTAGATAATTTGACTGATTTGACTAAATTTTTATCTAATGACTTTCAACTACCAACTTCACGTGAAGTCGACTACACTCGAATTTTTACCATGTTTGATGGAAATAGATTAGCGGAGCAGGACAAAGATACATGCGGGCAGAAGAACAAAATAGTGCCTTTGGTGGCGAACCCTCCTGGGGCCCACCTCCTAGTTCTTCTCAAGATGCATGGAAACCAATAGAAAGAAGATATGGAGCCATTTGAATATTGGATTGGTGTTATTCAATTTTTTTTTTTTTGTTTGTATTTGAAAGTCCCCTCATTGATTTATCTAGCTTTTGGGATATTTTCCTACTAAAAGTTTCACTTGGACTAAGCTAGATTTTATGGAAAATTGAAGGTATCTCATTTCTAGGGGGCAAATAAAAAAAGAAAAAGAAATAAATCAAAGAAGGTTGGGAAGCAAAAAGGAAGAAGGAAAGAGAGTTATAGCATGAGTGTAGCTGCGATATTGCCATTAATTGCCATTAACGTATTCGCAGTGTGTTTATTTTATGGTAGAGTTCAAACTGCATCATTTATTCATGTAATTAATTTGGTTTGTAACTTATCATTGTTACTAATAATTGATTTACTGCACAAGCTAGTTATAATTCAAACTGAATATGTTATGAAAAAAGACTTGCATGTAATTTTTCGGGGCTCATTTTATTATTATTATTTATCTTTTGAAAAAAATGACAATGATATATAATGAATATGTTTGTCTTGCGATAGTGCAAGTTCGTATATCATTCTTAAAAGTAATATATATTTTACTCATATTGTACCAAAACAGAATATGTTAATATTATTATTGGCTCAAACAATGTGATAGAAGGTTTCGGAAGAACTATAATTTTATTTTCTGGAAGAACAAAATTCATAATAAATAATGCACTATTGTCTATCAAGTCTCTTAAAAACTTGTTGAGTTTTAAAGATATTCGCTGAAATAGATATCATATTGAAACAATGAATGAGAAAAATTATGAGTACTTATATATCACAGCTCATGATTCAAATAAAAGGTTATATTAAAAAAAGTTGCCCTCACTTTCTTCTGGGTTATATTATACTAAAATTAATGTAATTGAATCACATGTCATTGTAAATCAGAAGTTTATTACTTAACCCAAATGAATTTATAATTTGGCATGATCGATTAGGTCATCTTGGAATAACAATGATGCGGAGAATTATTGAAAATTCCCATGAACATTCACTAAAAACCAGAAGATTCTTAAATCCAGTAAATTTTGTTGTGTTGTATGTTCTCAGGGAAAGTTAATTTTAAGACCATCATCAATAAAGATTGGATTTGAGTCTTCTGAATTCTTAGAAAGGATTCAACGCGATATATGTAGACCTATTCATCTACCATGTAGATCTTTTAGATATTTTATGGTCCTAATAGACGCAACTTGGATATGGTCACATGTGTGCTTATTGTCTTCTCGTAACATGCCATTTGCGAGATTACTTGCTCAAAGTATTCAATTAAAAGCGTAGTTTCCAAAAAATCTAATCAAAACAATTCGTCTTTATAATGTTGGTGAATTCACTTTCCAAGCATTTGACGCTTATTATATAGCTAACGGAATAAGCATTGAACATCCAGTAGCTCATGTTCACGCACAAAATGGGTTAGCAGAATCACTTATTAAATGCTTCCAATTAATTGCTAGGCCCTTACTTATAAGAACAAATCTTCCAACCTCTGCTTGGGACATGCCATTTTACATGCTACAATACTTATTCGTTTGAGACCAATAAGTTATCATCGATTGTCTCCTCTGCAATTAGCTTTTGACCAGCAGCAAAATGTTTTCCATTTGACTATATTTGGGTGTACGATATATGTTTTAATTGCCCCACCTTCTCGCACTAAAATGGGACCCCAAAGAAAATTGAAAATTTATGTGAGATATGATTTTTCCTCTATAGTAATGTATCTTGAGATACAAACAGGAGATATGTTTAAAGCTTTTTTTGCAGATTGTTATTTTGATGATTCAAAATTTTTAACATTAGAGAGAGAGAATAAGCTTCTTGAAAAAGAACTTAGAATGCATCATTCTTAATGCTTTTAGATTCTCGATCAGGACAATATGAACTAGAAGTTCAAAAGATTATACATTTGCAAAGAATAGCAAATTAATTGACTGATATATTTTTTAATACGAAAAGGATTACTAAATCATATATACTAGCTAAAAATGCTCCAATTCGAATTGATGTCCCAGTTGGACAAATGGCCACTGAAAAAAATTCACGTCAGAAGCGTGGTAGACTTGTCGGCATTAAAGACAAAAATCCTCGAAAAAGAAAAGAGGTAAATACGACTCCTGTTGAAATGGATAAAGATATAGTAAAGACACATGCTGTTGTCCAAAATTCTAATATAATTTTGATGTCTTCTGAAAATTGTGAAAATAATAAGTTCTTGATAAGTTATGTCTTTTACAGACGAAAAATAGAATAGAAATAAAACAATTGTCAATGAAATATTTACATATAATGCAACATTACACATCATGCATGAAAGTAAGGATCTTAAACCAAGAATAGTCGAAGAATGTCGACAAATGAATGATTGGCCAAAATGGGAAGAAGGTATAGATGCTGAGTTAGACTCACTTGCAAAACGTGAAGCATTTGGACCTGTAATCCGTACACCAGAAGATGTAAAACTTGTTGGATATAGATGGATATTTGTGAGAAAATGAAATGAGAAAAATAAAATTGTACGCTACAAAGCTCGACTTGTGGCGCAAGGTTTTTCACAAAGACCCGGTATAGATTATGAAGAAATATATTCCCCTGTAGTAGATGCAATAACATTGCGTTATTTGGTCAGCTAATCTACATACCATAAACTACATATGCATCTAATAGATGTAGTAACAACATATTTATATAGATAATTAGATTGTGATATCTATATGAAAGTTTCTGAAGGACTAAAAATATCTAAACCATTCAATGAATATTCGCAAGGGTTATACTAAGTCAAATTGCAAAGATCTTTATATGTTATAAAGCAATCTGGACAAATGTGGTATACTCGTCTTACTGAGTATCTAACCAAAAACAAATTTAAGAATGATGATATCTGCTCATGTGCTTTCATAAAGAAATCTGCATTTGGATTCATTATAATTATTATGTATGTTGATGATTTAAATATAATTAGAACCCCTGGAAAGATTTCAACAATTATAAAAGTTCTAAAAGAAGAGTTTGAGATGAGAGATCTTGGAAAGACTAAATTTTGTCTCGATCGGCCTGCAAATCGAGTATATAAAAAATGAAATCTTTATTCATCAAATAACATACACAAAAAAGATATTGAACATATTTTATATGAATAAGTCACATTCATTAAGTACCCCAATGATCGTAAGATCTTTGGATGTGAAAATGGATTAATTCTGTCCAAAAGAAGAAAATGAAGATATACTTGGTCCTGAAGTATTATATCTCAGTGCCATTGGGGCACTACTGTATCTTGTTAATAATACACGACCCGATATACCATTTGTTGTGAATTTACTAGCAAGGTATAGTTCCTCTCCAACCAGAAGTATTAGAATGGAATCAAACAAATCTTTCGATATCTTAATAGAACGGTTGATATGAGATTGTTTTATCCATATGGATCCAAGTCACAACTAGTTGGCTATGCAGATGCAGGATACTTGTATGATCCACACAAAGGGATATCTCAAATATGATACCTGTTCACATATGGTAGTACAGCTATATCATGGAGGTCCACGAAACAGACGATTGCAGTAACATCCTCTAATCATGTTGAAATACTAGCGATACATGAAGCTAGTCGCGAGTGTTTTTGGCTCGGGAGTTTGGTCCAATATAATTTGTCATCATGTAAACTGATTGATCATAAGATAGCTCCAACTGTTTTGTTTAAAGATAATATAGCATGCATTGCTCAAGAAACAATTGATAGAACAAAACATATTTCTTCCAAATTTTTCTTCACTCATGACCTTCAAACTCAGGAAACAATTGATGTCCAATAGATTCGCTCAAGCGATAATTTGGCAGATTTATTTATAAAGTTCCTTCCGAAATCCTCTTTTAAAAGATTGGTATATCAAATTGGGATGCGCCGATTTTGAGATATAAAATAATGTCAACAAGAGGGAGAGAATGTACTCTTTTTTTTCTTGGTCAAAATTTTCTCCTTATTGGATTTTTTTGACAATTTTTAATGAGGCAGTCCCATCGCAAAGAATTTTGTATTTTTTTTCTTTCGCTAAAATTTATTTCAATTGAATTTTTCTTTAATAAGATTTTAACGAGACATAATCCTAAATGGTTATTGAAGGGGAAAGTATTGTGATAAGGATGAGGAATGAGTTGGATGCCCATTAATACTTGGATGGTTCAATTTCTCAATGAAAGAAGGTTTAATTTTTTATTAATGAAATTTAAAAAATCAAAACTTAGTGCATGTATAAATAGAGACTTACAGACTCTGACAATAAACACAATAATACAAATATAAAACACTTCTTTCTTTTTCTCTCTTTATATATTTATGCTGCTAACATATACAATATTAATATATAAATTATCTTTATAATAATAAAATAATAATATTAGTAAATATGAATATTAGAATTTTTTATTTATATTTTATTATCTGCGTCTGCAAATTGCGGCCGGCGATTTGTTAGCGAGCATTACAGTTTCCACAAATTCAAAAAAAAAAAAAAAAATACACTATGAAATCATATTAGTACATTTCACTTTTTTTTTCAATATCTAAAAAATTGAGGCGCTTTTTTTCACACGTGGTTTTATTACAGTTAAAAAATGTGTAATAAAAAACTGAAATAATGTCTAAAATAGATATTGAATTTTTGAACCTGAAATAAAACACACTCTGAATTTTATAAATGATCAAATAATTTCTTCACATTTTTTTGTTTGTTTGTGAATCTCTGTTGTTCCTAACCCAAATTTCCGTTAGTTAGCAATCGGAAATCGGAGTAACATTTTGGTGACTAATGAAAATTCACCACCCTAAACCCCTCTGACCCGTCTGCTTCAACTTCCAGCTCCGTGCTCTCTCGCCGCCGCGGCTCTGTCATTTCTCTCTCAGCGTCGCTGGCTGTCGCGCCTTTTTGCAGGTAGGCAGACTTCTAAATATCTTCCATTGTTCTAAACAAACCTTGATTATATATGTTAAATTTTTTAAAACCTTAGTATATGCGGTTAAAAAAATAAAATACTTGCCTTAAGAAATAGTTTCCATAATTGGCAGCAGTAATATCGATTGTTGAATTTATGACTTTTATGTTTTTGGTCTGATTAAGTGTTTGTAAAATGTGAAATTGCCGAGTTTACATTCTTTTGATTGTTTAATTTATGATGTTCATCTGAATGTTATTTTGATTCTTAATTTAGGGGCACTTGATTTATTTTTTTAATTCTAATTTGGTGATATTTAAAGAGTGACAATTTTACTTGGCTTAAATTACGGTTCAAACTTCAAAGTGATGAATTTTGATTACTCGTTTGTGATATATAGGGCCACAAAAGGCATTTACACTTTCCAGTTACCCACTTTAGTTCTGTTGATGGTGTAGAGCTTCAGCAACATTGTACCCTGACCCTGAAAATCTGAAGCAACACTCGCCCCAAAAAGGAAAAAATGTGTTATCCTACAACATTGACCGTTTTATGCGCTGGTGGGTTGGCAGTTTCAGCATGTTCTAATCCTCTCTTTCTTATGTTTTCAGTTTCTTTTAGCTACTGATAGCACATATTGTTGAAACTCTAATTTTCCCCTCTTTTCTCTCTTGCTTTCCAGCATTTCTTTTGCAGATACCATCGATCGCTTCAATTCCGGTTCCTAGTTCCAATTGCTATACTTTCGATAATTCTAGTCGTATTGTTGATTTCGTATCCTTCACTTCTCACAATCAAGAACATTTGTTCTTTGATTGGGCTTTGCATTTTATTTGATTTGATATTGATAATTCTAAAAGGGTCCTTACGGGGTTTGGATTTTAAAATTGGTTCTTAATAATTAATCATTTTGTTTTTGTGTTTATAAGGTGTTATTTTGAATATCAATTTTTTTCTGTAAATTGATTTGTATTTGATGCTATGCCTAAGGAGTTACAGATATTATATTTTGGAGTACTAATTCTTGATGTCTTATCCATCTTGGGAGAACCAATGACCATTTACTTGTTATTATTCTAAGGTTTTGTTCAATTTGTGGTTTGTTGTTAACTTGTTTATACTTAACTGGTTTGATAGACTAGCTGGATCGGATACCTGTTTGAGTATGATGTAAAGGTATAGACAGTGCTAGATAGTTTTCTTTTTTTAGTTTGGAAATGTTCATGATATTTGCTGGTGGTATCATATTGATAT
The DNA here is from genome assembly GCF_003086295.3 of Arachis hypogaea. Taxonomy (NCBI): domain Eukaryota; kingdom Viridiplantae; phylum Streptophyta; class Magnoliopsida; order Fabales; family Fabaceae; genus Arachis; species Arachis hypogaea. The sequence continues at coordinate 1,338,406 of NC_092036.1, read as the reverse complement.
TGCGCTGATTATTTTGTTCCTTTGTTAAGTTTTGCTTCTAACGTAGGTTTCTAAACTATTCACTTTTCATTAGTGCAGGAAGGTACTGACTTAGCGGTCCGATTCTGCAAAGATGTCGAGAGTAGATCACAAACGGTAGTCCATATATAACCGTGCTTTCAGTTTGAAGTATTTATTTCAGTTAGTGCCAAAGTAGTAGTTGTTTGATCCATGTAGCCAATCTCACTTGGTGAAACAAGGCTTAGTTGTTCTATTCAGCTTGAACGGGATTAGTAATAATCTTAAAGAGATGTCTACAATGTTCTGTGCTTTTATTCAAGTGTTCATAGTAAAATGGTTAACCAACAAAAATGTATTGCTGAGTATTGACTTGACCAACCATAATAAAAAACACAGCAGAAGTAACAAAGTATTACCATATTGTTCTCATTATGACTTTTGTTAAAAGAAAAACAGGATTGTGGAGAGATAAGAATACTTTTTACATATATCTTTATTTCCTTCTCCATTACTCAGAGAAATGGATTTTGGAAGATTCTTACCATCTTTCCTGTCTTCCTCCTCCCTTTGAAGCCTTCTATTTTTTACTAGGAGGAATGTTAGTGGCGAAAAAAAAGGAGCCATCTCATTTTTTGGTTTCTTTAATTTTCTACTAGCTCTGCCTTGAGATGTTTTCCATATAAGTTGATACATAAGGGTCTTAAGTTCTCAAACACTTAATTTGATAAAACCTTCATTAGTCATGGATTTTTACTTGATTTTGATTTCCAATATGCTTATAAAACTAAATAATTTTATGAGTGTGGTGAATATTCCTTGTTGAGTACTTTGGATTTTTGTATTAGAATTTTTATCCATTAGTTGACTCCCAAAAGTATTCAGGGATATGTTGATTTTGGTCGATTTGATAAATACAACTACTTTGTTGCTGGTTCACACGAATCTGACTTTGTTCAAGTAAGTTTCTACTGCTTATTGTCTTTTAGGGAGAGTAAGGGATACTCCTTAGATGTCTACTTAAACCAATGAATACGATAAATTTTTCACTTCTAGTTCTCCTCCTTCTTGTTAATACCTTCTTTCTTGCTTTGTATACCACTTTCTCAATGTGTAGGAGTTCTATAATGGTGACTTGATGGGTTGTGAGCAAAGTTATGATAAAATGGGACGGACAGCTCAGGTTGGTGTTACTCTTGAACTCCTTTTTCTCTTTAAGTAAACTACATCAAGGACTCTATAATGGAAATGGTTAAGTAGTTATCTCGTGGAGAAAAGGGGCTGTGACCATTTTTTTCTTGTGTGTACATGTACAAACCTGCTTGTGCATATATTCATGGTACGTGCAACTATGTCATTGAACATTCCTTTCTTAACCCGTTTTGTATAAAGATAGAGATATAATAGATAACCAATAGGCTAAAAGTCTTTTCTCTGATGCTTGATTCTTTGGCACAAAGAAGCTTTGGCTTCTTTAGGATAAATTTTTCTGCTTTACGTGGTCTATGTTTCTTCCTTATGTTACATTTATCTTTCAGGTCAATATCATTTGTGGGAGTTGTTTGAATGGACAATGTAAAGGTATGACTATCAGTCTTTGAAACATTTGATTTGATTTGCAACTCAATTATCTTCTTTGGTATTAGAAAAAAAATTGATTTAGAAATCTCATGGATTTGCTTTATTTGTTATTTCAAATTCTCTCATTTTTTTACAAGATTTTGTTGTAATTGAATTGATTTGAGTTCTAAAAAATAAAAAAAAGGGATTACATACTCTGCATGATTTATCATTATAGGATGTGCATGTTATTTTTGTTTATTTGTAAAAATTCTGAAAAATAGAGCAAAGAGTTTGCCAAATTATGTATGGCAAAAGGATCACATGCTCCTGGTCATAGATCGTCACACTGCATGTTGAGAACTCTGTTATAATTCATGTTTCAATGTAGCACATGACAAATGCTTCTTTGTTTTTTACTTGTAGGTCGACCTGGATGTATATGTAATGTCACTTATGAATCAAACTGCAGGTTTTGATGCAATACTACATTCCTGCCTCTTCTTCCTCTTTTAATTTTACTAACTGATTTTTCTCTTTTGCTATTTATTTCTCTTCTTTCTGTCTACTTTCTCACCTTATCCCTCCTCCAAATTAGTTACAATAGGTTGGCCTAACCTGAGCCCCCCAACCCATTCATTAAGTTCGTAACACAATGTATAGAATTACTCATAGTCATAACATTTTCTATAAAGCTAATACTTCATGTTATGAAATCAGGAATGATCTGTTATGTTACTATAGATATTCTAATTTTTCCATTTATGGCTGGCTTGCTGCACAATAGATTAATATATGTATCACGATAAGCTTTAGAAGCTTGTTGCTTAAAGTACTTATTTGGCCTTGATCTTTACTTCTTTAGGAGATAGCAGATGATTTTCATTACTAGTCTTGAGCTCCATTATTAGTCTTGGATTTCCCATGTTTGCAGTTGAAGTATGACCTTTAAATATGACAATCTTGATAATTCCCAGAGTTTCAGTTGAACTTGCTTTACCATGTGAAAAACCGGGCCCACAAGTATTTCAAGGCTTCACGGTTGGTTTTCATCCACGATCATGGGAAATTGTGAGCATCTCTATATTTATCACAATTCTTGGAATCATATTAAGAGTTTGGCTCCTCTAAATTGCATTGTAGCTTTAAAGGGTGTGTGAGTTGGAGAAAGCAAGGGAACAGAAGGGTTTGCAGGGATTTGCAGAGTAAAATGCATAATGAAAACTGCTAAGAGAAACCAAATCCTTTAACTCCTAATTTGGTCCACATGAATTTTGAATCAAAAGACTAGTGAGATTAAATGTTATCTTAAAATTATAATTTTTGTGGTTGGTTACAGTAGAAAACAACTGTTGGATTATTTTGTTGTAAAACATTGAGATCCAAATTGATAGAAAATTAAACCTTTTTTGTCCAAAATGGTAGATTTAGGGTGGGTTACTCAGTTCAATTATATCACTTACTGAATTTTCCTTATGTGAAAACTTTTAGGTTTATAATGGCATGACACAATTTGGTTTTGAGAAACCCAACCGTGATTTTAGGTCTGGATTACTCCTGCTGCCATCTTGTGCTTTACATAACGACAGATTTTCTTCAATTGTTATTAATGGTATGCTATGGTTTCCTTTTGCAGCTTTGATGCAGGGCAATCTCAGGTAGTCCTTTTTATGACTGCAGTAGCTTCGCACTCATCCTTAGTTGGAAAGCCTAGTTTGAAGGTACTTCTGTTATAGTTACAGTTGCAAGAACTACTATTGTCTTTGCTCATGGTACTAGCTTCATCACCATTGTTTTATTGTTGCTTATTAGGTTCTTCCAGAGAAGGGCTTGGAAATTAGATTGTCTGGATCTGCCAACCATGGGAAGCCTCCTACAACTTTGTCACCCACAATGTTGATTGTGGATTGGAGATGTATGTTACCAATGTTTTTAAGCATAATCAATTATGTTTTGTAGGGTGTGTATGTTTGTTAAACTTTCACTTGTCTACACCTTTGTCAGGCGAGGTAGTCCGTGATACTCCATATGAAGTTAATATAACAATCCCAATTGAGGGTTATGAGAGTATTGAATTTGTGCTTACAAAACTGTGCGGTGAGTCATGATGACTTTTCTAGGTTGTAATTTGTAAATTCCATTATTATTCCTCTTGTCCTTATATGCATTCAATTATCTGGAAGACCTTAACTATGGGGCTTACACTTTCCACTGATGTTACATTATTTTTCCCTTTTAATATTTGTTTATTCGTGGTTGTAGACTATACACAGGAAGAAGGTGAAGATGCCAGAAAAGGATGGGCAATATTTGGGGTGCTATCTTGCATGTATAGCAACTGTCTTTTTATGTATACATGTTAGTATTTTGCTGTTTATTTTCTATACTTGCATTCAATATATGGCAACTTGTTATTCTGCAGATTCTTTGTCTCTTCAACACTCTTCTGCTGTGGAGGGTTCATTTACAAGACAAAAGTGGAACGGCAGGTCAGAATTTTTCTTTCACTTACAAGTTGCCAGAATAGGATGGTTGTTGAGTATCAGTTTTTTCATATCTTAAGACAACTTATAATTTCTGTTGTGTTAACCTTTTGCAGCGTGGAATTGATGCTTTGCCTGGCATGACAATCCTATCTGCGTGTTTAGAGACAGTGAGTTCAAATCTCCTACTGATGTTTATTGATTTCTTAGAACTTTCACATGAAACTAATTAAGAATTGGTTATATTATTTCTACACTTAAAGATGGTGGTTAGGTGAATGATGATCATCACGAAATTAGTCTTTTTGGGTCTGAGGTTGTGTTGTGCATATCACACCAGGCTTTTATAAAATACGGATTAGGTTGACTTTGATCATTACAAAATTTTGTATCATTACTTCAGAGAAAAGAAAGTTGCTACTGCGACTTTGTTCGCTTCAAAAGCAATTTTAATAGCAATTTTTGCATGTTTCTATTTGGTGTTCTCCCCCCCTACATTTGCAAATCTATCTAACATGTCTTGAATGTTGGATGAAAATAGATTAGCGGAGCAGGGCAAAGCTACATGCGGCCGGAAGAGCAAAATAGTGCCTTTGGTGGCGAAGCCTCTTGGGAGCGCCCTCCTCCTAGTTCATCTCAAGGTGTATGGAGACAGGCAGAAAGAAGATATGGCTCCATTTGAATGTGTATCAGTGTTATGCAATCTTTATTGGCTGTACTTAAAAACTCTCCCATTGATTTATCTAATTTTTGGGGTTTTCTCCTGCTGAAAATGCAACTTGGATCAACCTAGATTATATGAGAAATTGAAGTATCTTTTTCTTTGGGGCAAAAGGGGAAAAAAAAGAAAAGGAAAAAAAAATATCAAAGTAGTTTGGAAAGCTAAAAGGAAGAAGGAAATCAAGTTATAGCATGAATGCAGGTTTTGGATTACATTTAACGGGTTCGTAAACCTTGTTTGTTTGTATTTTTTGGGGGGTTTTATATTTTGCTTTAAGGTAGAGTTCAAATTATATAATTTTGTTTATGTAATTAGTTTCATTTTTAGGATAAGATTTGGTGGTTGTCTCTGATAAAAATTGTTATTTATGTTGGTCAATGCACTAGAGTTTTGCTTAATTGCTTTGCAATTATGTTATGGCGTGTTATATATTTATAAAACATTAATCACTAAATCAATTACCAATATAGAATATATGTTAAAATATAAAATGTACATAAAAATGAGTTAAATAATACGTAAAATTTATATATAAATACAAAGCGGTTGATTTAATAGTTGATGTTTAATGTGTATATAATGTTTTTTTTTTGTTACGTTAGTTTTTATAATGATATTTGTTTAACAATATCTTTTGATGGATATATTGAAATTATTTTTATCCGAAAGGCAAAAATGAAACTTTTCAATACAGGTTATAATGGCAATGAACTATATGATAGTTTTTTATGAAAATTTAAAAAGGGTTTTAAAAGTCAAATTTTATTCGCGAATTTTATTATTTAGAGGGCTAGGAATTTGGAGGCAAAGTTTAATTTGTAAAATAAAACAATAGTTTACAGTATAGCTTTGACCGTGAAATGCAACTGGCAGTGACTAAACTCTTTGTTTTGTATATACTTTGAAATGATGAGACACCTTTCATGAGTTATCTAGGAACGTTACTTCCTGCCCTTTCACCCCATAACAGTTCCTCAAACCAGAAGCTGAGTATATTTGTGCTGTTACCTAGGCCAAAACCGAACTGGATTGGTTGATTCAACCGGATTAATCGAGAACCGATCTTAAGGCGGTTCAATCAACATTAAAAATTGTCTTGACAAAAAATCGGTCAAAAAATCAGTCGAACCAGCGATTAACCATTAAACTAATGAAATCGACCGATTTTTTAAAAATTTTCTGGTTTAGTTACTCTCTCAAAAACGGCACCGTTTTGACCCCTTTAAAAAAAACAAACACCTAAATAACTACCCGATGCCCAGTCCCCCAGCCCCTAGTCCCACTCTTCTCTTCTCTCTGAAAATTCAAAGAAAGACAGAGAAAATAACCCTAAAAGCTAGTCCCTAGAAGTGGTAAACGAGTCTAAACCCGTCGAGTCAGCCCGTATAATCCGTAAAAAAAAGACAGGTCGGACTGAAAATTTGGAACCATTGAAAGACAAAAACCCGCCTAACCCACCCCGCTGCTTAAACTGTGGGCTTTGGCGGGCTTGCCAGTGGGTTGAGTTTTATTTATTTATTTTTTGCTCAAAGGCTTACATGTTTTAGGCTTTTAGCCCAGACCCAGAAGCCAGTTAACCCACAACCCGACCCGACCCCAATGAAACCCTACCCGCCTAATTGGAGCTTTGAGCTTCCTCACCGTCACTCTCACTCGGTCACTCACAGGCTCCCACTCAACACAGAGCTTCAGCTTCCGTCACTCTCCACCCTCCACCCATAGTCACTCTCACTCACACCCGCAGTCTCGCACAGACGGCCTCACCCTTCACGATCGCACGTCCGTCCTCACCCCTCACGCTCGCAGAGTCGCAGTCACCGTCGCTCTTCGGTCCTCCTGGGTTCTAGCCGCCGCTGCTGCTCCGTCTAGCCGTCGTCGCTGCTGGTCTCGGTCCTGGGCTCCTGGGTCCTGTCCTCTCGCTCTCTGGCCTCTGGGTATGCTCGTCGGTCCTCTAGCTCTCTGGGTCTCCTTGTCTGTCCTCATCGCCGCTGCTCCTCGCCTCCTCTGTCCTGGTCCTCGGCTCGTCACCACTCCTCTGTTCTGGTATGTTAGTTTTCTTGCTTAGGGTTTTAGATCAGAGATTTATGTTTGTTTGTTGTGTTTTGTGTTGTTTGATAATGGTTGAGTTTTGCTTATGGTTGATAATGGTTGATATTTGATTAAATTTGATGCAGATTCATATATCGTTTGCTGTTTTTTGTGTTGTTTGATTATGGTTGATAATGGTTGATATTTGATTAAATTTGATGCAGATTCATATATTGCTACCTGTTTTTTGTGTTGTTTGATAATTGTTGAGTTTTGACTGTTGATTAAATCAGAATTGTTGATACTTGTTTTAAAATGGCTTTGAGTTTTGATTAAATCTATGCAGGTTCATATATTGTTTGCTGTTTTTTGTGTTGTTTGATAATGGTTGAGTTTTGAATTTTGATTAAATCAGAATTGTTGATACTTGTTTTAAAATGGTTTTGAGTTTTGATTAAATCTGACGCAGATTCATATATTGTTTGCTGTTTTTTTTGTGTTGTTTGCTAATGGTTGAGTTTTGATTAAATCAGAATTGTTGATGCTTGTTTTATTTCAGATTCATATGCCTCCTCCTCACACGGGATTTGAGTTGTCTTCTAAAATCTTTACACTTTTGAATGAGTGGAAAATTGATAAAAAGATTTTTTTCATTACTTTGGATAATGCTTCTTCTAATTATACTTGTGTTAATCACTTGAAAAGTACATTGGATGTGCATGGTTCATTGTTGTGTGGTGGTGAATTCTTTCATGTTCGTTGCTCTGCTCATATTTTAAATCTTATTGTCCAAGATGGAATGAAAATATGTGGTGATGTCGTGCATAAGATTAGAGATTGTATTAAGTATATGAGAAAATCTGAAAGTCGAATGGTTAAGTTTAAAGAATGTTTTCAAGATATTGAGGGACTTGAGTATACGACTGCATTATGTTTAGATGTTCTTACTAGGTGGAATTCACTTTTTGGATTATGTTTATTTATTTTGGAGACTATTTATATTTATTTTTTGCTTTTAAATTGATTTAAATAGAAGATATGTCCTTACAAATATTAAAAAAAAAAAACAGTTTAGGCGGGCTTAGCCCGCCAGCCTGCCATCCCGCCATTAGGCGGGGTGGGCCAGCCCTATGTCTTGTTCATTATTTGTCTCATTCAATTGTGTTGATTTTCATTCCTTGCTTCGGCTTCATTTCTTTTCTGTCGCTCGTTTGATTTGTCCGTATTATTCCTATTATATCTCGTGATCTGATTAGCTTGTATTCAGCATGTTGTGTGGAAAATTGGATTATCATTGTTAAAAAAACATTGGAAGTTCTCTGTTCTTTTTTATGAATTTGATGTAAATGGATTTTCATTGTTAAAAAACATTGGAAGGACCTATTTTTATTGTTTAAGAGAGCATGTAGTTTTCTTATTTGAAACACTGAACATTTAGCTTTTGAGTTGGAGCTGAAATGTTTCAGTATAATAATTGATACTAATGAATTCTTTGTTGGATGTTAATTATAACTGAGATTTTTATTTTGAATGAATGGCAGAGATGGGTGAGGAGGTGAAAGCAATTGTTCCCGAGTCTGTGCTTAAGAAGCAGAAGAGGGAGGGGGAATGGGCCTTGAAGAAAAAGGAGGAGCTTAATGCTGCAAAGAAGAAGAGAGCTGAGAGCCGCAAGCTCATTTACAGCAGGGCAAAGCAATATGCAAAGGAATACCAGGAGCAGGTTGCATTTCACCTTAATCTATTTCCCTTTTTGTCTGTTTTAATGTTTGTTTCTGTTTCCTTTATTGCGCTTTGCATTTTTCTCCGCCACATTGACCCGCTTTTATATTACAGGAAAAGGAGCTGATCCAATTGAAGCGGGAAGCAAAGCTGAAAGGTGGATTCTATGTTGATCCAGAGGCTAAACTCCTGTTTATCATCCGCATCCGTGGGTATGTGTTTGTTTCCTTTGTTACTCCATATTTATGCTATTTATACTGTGTCCCAAGTTTTAACCAATTCTGTAATCTGGGTATTCTTACTTGTTTGAGCTGTGTTTTTTCAGTATCAATGCCATGGACCCCAAGTCAAGAAAGATCTTGCAGTTGTTGAGGTTGAGACAGGTACTGCTTATAATCATTGAATGTTGAGCTTTATTGTGTTATTTCTTGTGTCGGCGTTATTATGGTTTACTTGGTGCTAGTGGTACAGTTCATGACTGTTGTTTTATAACCATGTTTAATGTGATGATCATTGAGGTGCTTCAACTTGAATTCAAGTCCCTGATTATAGGTTTGTTAAACACTATTCAATTTATGTTAGAACAGGCAGATTTTTGTTTGTTGTTGAGTCACAAAAAATGGGGAGTAAACACGTCTGCTCTCATATTCTCGATCCTCTCTCTGTCACTTGTTATGTTCCCCAAGGGAGTGTTGATGTTTTTGTTCTTTGGCTTTATGTGTGTTTTCACTGCATTTGCCCAAAAGTCTTGAGGCTATATAGTGTCATGGAAGTTTGACATAGTCAATTAAGAAAATATGTAATGTTTTTGGTACTTGTTTGTAATACTATCTGTTTGAAATCTTGCCATTTACACTGTGTAAAGTACCCATACTAATGTTTAACCCCCTTGCCTCTGTTTTCTTTTTTGCAACAGATCTTCAATGGTGTGTTCCTCAAGGTTAATAAGGCCACAATGAACATGCTTCACAGGGTTGAACCATATGTGACCTATGGGTATGTAAACTTGTGCTGTCATGCCTTTTTGAATGTGATGAATCCCTTATTTTTTGGGCTAAGCGTACCAGATCCTCTCCTTTTGTAGATACCCAAATTTGAAGAGTGTAAAAGAGCTTATTTACAAGAGGGGCTTTGGTAAGTTGAACAAGCAGAGAATTGCCCTAACCGACAACTCGATCATTGAGAAGGTCTGTAATATTATTTTTAGCATTAGAATATACAATTCAAATACATTCTATCTACTCACTACTTTCCTTGGATGACGCTTCAGGCACTGGGCGAACATGGAATCATCTGCATCGAAGATCTTATCCATGAGATCATAACAGTTGGACCCCATTTCAAGGAAGCAAACAACTTCCTTTGGCCATTTAAGCTCAAGGCTCCATTGGGTGGCTTGAAGAAGAGGAACCACTATGTTGAAGGAGGAGATGCCGGAAACAGGGAGAACTACATCAATGAGCTTATCAGGAGAATGAATTAGGCTGTGGACTTCTGTTCCAAGCATAGTGAATTCAGTCTTTTATTGGCATTGAAATTTTGGAAGTAGTACATTTCTGACATTGATAAAATCTTTGTTTAAGGTTTTTTTTTTTTTTCATTTTACAAAACATGAGTTGTAAAGCTTCAGTTCTTAGCTGCCCTGAAAACTAAATTAGCAGTGATAGTGTCATGCAATTGTAGTAGCTTCATGCAATTTTTACCAAGGTGGTAATGAACTTGGTTTAAATATCTAACCGTAACACCGTAGCATGTGCTTATTTGATTGAAGAAGTATCACTCCTAAAATGATTATTCAATAGTTTTCATCTGAGAGATGAGAAGAGAGAATAGTTATATAGAAAGAATGACTTTTCAAAATATTTTAATATAGAACCTATGTTGTTATATTATTTTATAAATAATTTGTTATATCATAAGTTTTTTGGAATATTTTTTAATTATTTGACAAGGATTTCCTGAGTCACTTGTGAAAAATGAGAAAGAAAAAAAAATTGGTCAAAGGACTAATTTGATTCACAATCTTTGTAATGATGACATGTAGTGATATCTAGACAAATTATGTTGCAACATATGAATAAACCATGTTATAATACATGGAATTATTTCAGAATACCACATCAATATGCAAATTAACAAAATACATTAAAAGAATTAACTTGAGCCATGAAATAAAAATTTAAATTTCAAATTAAAATGTTTAAAAATTTAAGAACCAATTTAAAGTTCTTGTAAAAAATTCAAAGACTCCTTTTGAGATTTAACTAAATAATCGTGTATCCATGGTCAGAGTATTTAATATATATGAGAATAAAAGTTAAAAAGCAAGAAACTTATGCTAAACATATAGTTTTAAACCAAAAGAAGACAACTTTAGTTGATCATTGGATTATAATATTATCCACGAAACGAGTAGGTACACCTATTCCTTTGCAACATTGCATCATAATAAGATTAACTAATATTCCCTTTACAACTTTTCTTCTTTTCAGTTAATTTATTATGATTATTATCAATACTTCTTATTTATTCGCATGCATTAGTCAATAGGTACTCCATTCCCCGACAATAAGGTTGAGTTTGTTTCGAGAACAGGACAAGACAATAGGATAGGATAAGACACTGATGGACAGAGACACAAAATTTTGTATTCTTATATTTTGTTTGACGATAAAATAGAACAAATTATGAAAATTCAATTTATTCTCATTTTTTTTCATTCAAAAAAATTGAGATGAAAAATATAATAATAAAAAATATAATTATAAAAAATTAATAAAAATAATAAAAAAATAAAAAATAAGTTGTGTCCCTTGTTAGTGTCTTTGTGTCTTTCTTGTCAAGATAGACACAAAATACACTAATTCAGTGTCTTTAAACACATTGTCTTTGTTTATGTCTCTTCTGCCAAATACAATTTTATGTTTTTGTATTCCTGTCTTAATGTCATATCTCTGTAAATAAACGCAGCTTTATAAACACAAATAAAACTAATTAACTTTTAGCTTTCAAAGGTTTTAAGTGTGAAACGAATTCAATTCCCAATTAATTTGGAAGCTGACAGCTGCATCTATATATAACGTTAATTAAGTCTTAAGTACTAAACTTACACAATGTTAATTATATTAGTGGTCTCAAGTCTCAACCCTGACTCTTTTTATTGTTAGGTTGTCATATATACTAATTAATTAACTACACATATGCTAGCAAAAACATGAGGCACAATATCAGAAATAGAGTGAGGGTATAATATTAGTCACGCTTTATAATTTAAGATTATCTAAAAAAACAATTATTTAATGTGTAACCCGGAGGGTGTAATTGATGGAAGAAACTCATTCTTCCTTAACCAATGTTGAGATATTACATGTGATAGATATAGTTCTATACTTTTATATTGATCGAAAATAGATCAAGTGAAGTCTATATATGTAATATATAGATTACATAAAACCACTTCTTTTAAAAATTTCAATACATAAAAAGAGAGTATGAATGATTATAATATTATACTAATTTTTTTTAATTTAATTTTAACAAAATTAAATTTTAAATCTTTTAATTATAAAAACTCTGATATTATGTATGTTATGAAATCACTTTTTTAAGAATTTAAATTGATAAAAAAATACATAAATAATTATATCTCTAAGATTATATTTGAAAAAAAAAAAGATTGAGACTGAAAGATAGAAATTTAATTGAATTTTTGTATTGTGTTTGATTTTAAACGTATAAAATTGAGTTATGTTTTAGTATTCTATTTGGTTTAAAATAAATATAAAGAGAAACCTTAATTTGTTTTTAAAGAGGGGGTAAAATTAGAATTTAAAAATTTAAATGTGAATATTTTTACAAAAAATATTATTAAAATTTTAGTCTTTATTTTTAAAAATTTTAATCTCTTAACTACCAAACATGATATCAAATCTCAATTTTCCCAATTTCAGTTCTCTCAGTCTTTGAAAACAAACATAGCGTAATAACATAAGAATTCAAACCTATTTCTTAAATATTTGAATCAAAATGTGATGTACTATATTATAGGATAAATTATTATTTTAGTTCCAATATTTAGACTAAATTGTAATTTGATTTTTAATATTTTAAATATTTTATTTTAGTTTCAAAAATTTTTAAACGTCCTATTTAATTTTTAAAAATTTTTTAAGCAGATTTAATATTATCCTACCATTAATTCACTCAAACAATTCGCATATTAAAAAGCCAATAACATACGTTTGATTTCAGTATATAAGTAAAACTGATTCACTAACGATCACTAATATAAAAGTTTTTCCTTTTGATTTTGAAGTGTTGATGATTGATTGTTAGAATTTGGAGTTTTGTACCAAAAGAAAATTGAGAAGTGTTGCAAGAAGATTTTAGTTATATTTTTTTTAATACATGAAAGAATATATGACTTAACTAATAACGTTATTAACGTCCACTTTACTCATTTTATTAACTATTAGAGTCAAATTTAATGGTAGGACAATGTTGAAGCTATTTAAAATTAATTGAGATAGAAATAAGATATTTAAAATGTTAGAAATCAAATTAGAATTTGACCCAAACATAAAAGACTGAAATAATATTTTATTATATATTATATCTCAATTACTGTAGTTATTTACTAAAAATAATTAATATTATACATTTAAGTTTTTTGTTAATCAAGTCTAATTAAATTAGTCTAACATAACAAAAATCAGTTATAACTAGCATTATTTCAAGTCTTATATATTTTTTAATTTAATTAGATTTGATTCATAAAAAGAGTTGGATGTATAGCATTATTTTTTATTAAATTCATTTCTGTTTTTTTTTTTTTTTCCTTTCAAAAAGTGATTCTGTGCTGTCTATGATGTATTACCGCGTAGACTTTGTTCCTAAGAAACAAAATTAGAAGGAACACACATGGAAGAATTATTGCTTTCAGATTTTGAGTGATTCAAATTTCAACATCATAGAAGAAATTGAATTGTTCTGATGGGTAGTAGTATCTATCATTTGGACACAATTTTGGTGAGAAATTAAGTCAATAATTTGATGAAGTCAACTGAGCAGGTAAGTCCACGTTAACTTTATGGACTTAATCTATAATAATAAGACACACACATAACAAACCTGCAGATTGACCAAGCTGAAATTTAATATTATTGTCATTGTTTTCTCGAAGCATTTTATTTATTATGGATTTAGTAAATTGCAAGCGAAGCATTAAATTAGGTTATTTGTTTGGCTTTGGATGCATAGAAACATAAAGTCTTTCGTCTCATATGGTATACTAATTAAAGTGTACAAGCAAAGTGCATGTATAAGTATAACTCTGGAACAAACATAAAAATGAAGTATTTGTATTAAAAATTAAAGGTAATGTTTGGAAGAGAGACAGAGATCGAGAGATTAAGACTAAGAAATAGAGACCGAAAGATAGAGATTAAAATAAATTTTAATATTATATTTGGTATAAAATAGGAGATAGAAATTAAAATAAAAACGAAGCTTTAATTTAATTTGTACAAAGGATAAAGTTAAAATTAATTTATTTTAAATGGGATATTTTAGGTATAAAAAATATTAGTCTCTAAAAATTTCAATTTTCTGTATCCCCACTTTTTAGAGATACTGAGATACTGAAATGTTAGGGACAGAAATTGAAATTTTAGTGCCGGTCTCTGAACATATTGAGTCTCAATCTTTCAGTCTCCGTCTCAATACCTCAAAACAAATGTTCTCAAAAATATATTTTTGAAAATTTTCTTTCCGTAATAAGATTTTTTTTAAAAAAAATTAATAGTAGTTTTATTTTTTATATAAAAATTAGTTAATTAATCTTTTGATGTAATATTAAAAAATTGTGAACAGATCGGAACAAATTTAAATTGAAGAGAAACGCATAATTTTTTAAAAAAATTATTTGGTAAAAACCCTTTAAAATGATTTAAAAAACAATTTGTGCCTAAATATATTCTCGACACTGAACATATAAAATCAATTGTTATGCCTATTGATCAAATGATACTTTTAAAAGTATTTTACTTTGGCCCTTCTATTTTTTTTATATTTAAATTTTTAAAAATGTAATTAAACATTTGTGTTAAAATGGATCTTTGTTCTCTTACTCTATTTTATTTGTGTTTATCTAACATCTTACTTAAAGTTAAATTAAAAAAAAAATACAATTCTCATATATTATTAAAAAAATTATTCATAAGGCTTAAATTCAAAACATTTTACTAGAAGATTAAAATATTTACAATTTTGGCTATTTAAGATATATTATTATTGTAAACTAGACAAACAACAATTGTGATATACTTGACTCGAGAAGTAGAGAGAAAAATAAAAATAGAATAAAAATATGTATAAATTGATATATAAGATTATACATGTAATTTATTTAAATTTCTTCAACTAAATTTACAAGAAGTTAATGATTAAAAAGAATAGTTTTCCACAACTCAAATAAAATTAAAGGTATAGATCCGCCGCCCTAGATTCCAAGAAAAATAATAGAGAATCTGAAAATAGGTGAAAATTTAGGTGCAGTCGACTTCACGTGACTGAGAGTTATTAGATGATTTGATTGATTTGACTAAATTTTCATCTATCGACTCTCAGTTATCAATTTCATGTGAAGTAAACTGAATTTTCACCTTAAAAATGAGATACATTCGGAAATGTTTTCTTGTGTATAACTTTAACTGCAAGAATACGCTAACGATTTAGAACAGCGTTAAGCAACCAGGTCCAGTACTCACGGGTTTTGGGGTTTTTACACCTTAATCTTATACATTCTTTAATTATTTAATTCTTTTACTATTTTTTTTTCCTTTATGGTAAACTAAAAGTTATTGCGTGTTGTTAGTAGCTTAATTGGACTTTAATTTGTCCTCCAAGTATCTTACATTCGAAGGTTACGTGATTTAACATGCAATGGAATTTTTTTTTTTTTGTATTATCATTGAAATGTATTGATCAACAAAGTTACAACTATTATACAAACAAAGAGGATCATCAAGCTCTTCTAACATGAAGATGTTCATACTTACTAAGATTTAATCATTATTACATTAAGGTAATAAAGGTTAACATATTATGTAAATTACAAAATCAATGAAAATTAATCCTTAAGTTTTTTTACTTTAACAAATTTCACACTTTAGAAGATTATTTCCCAAGCAAATTAATCCGATCCCACGAACTAACTACCGCAACTAGAAGTATTTACACTTTTTAATCACATATAATATGTTTAAACGCTACCGATGATAATTTGAGCAAGTGATAAGAGTCTTTTTCATCTTTTAGTGTTGCAAGTGTGAGAAGTGTTGAAGTTAGTCCCACATTTAAGAAAGCATGGAAGAGTGAGGAGTTTAAAAGATGAGAGACCCATTAACTTGACACCTTAAGGTTTTGAGTTGGATGTGGTGTCTTCTCATCTTATGTTCTTTCACTTGAAATAAAACATAAAAAGAATAAATACCGTGAATATATAGATCAAATCCGATCCATGAACATTCCTAAGAATAGGGTAAAATATTAAAACCATCCCCGATTTTTTATGGCGTTGAAAAAAGTAACCCGAAAATAATGTAAAACACAACAAAAGTAATCAAAAACAATATTTTTATAGGGATAAATAATTTTTGTATTTGATAAATAGTTTATGTATTTAATTCAAAATTTTGTAAGATTATTAGAATAATTATTTAAAAAGTACATAAAAAAATTATATCAAAATCAAATCTCTAGAATTTTTAATTATTTCTTAAAATAATTTTTGACTATTAAAAAATTACAAAAGTAAATATATTTAGTGTAAAATTATTAAATTTTAACAATAAAAAATATATTTTTAATTATATTTACAAAAAATTACATTAAAATTTAATATTTAAATTACTTTTTGAAAATATATATTTAATATTAAACTATTATATTTTAAAATATTTTATTAAAAATATTTTTTATCGTTAACAAAAATAGAAAGTATTTTTATCATCAGCACTTTAAAAAATTCATAATATATCACGAGGATGAAGTAGTTACATAGATTATGCTAGAACATCCCTTAGCTTGAAAATAAATAAGAAAATAATACGTTGAAAACCTATTAGGAAATAATTAGTTGTGTTAATTTAATAATTTTGATTAAAATATGGACAATGTAAAAAGGTTTTATACATATTTTTAATTATGTATCGTTCCATGAGAAGGATAATTGTTTTTTACAACAACTATATGAATAGTTATTGTCTAAATTAAAAAAAAAAATCGTGTGATCGAAATGTATGACTATATAAAATAATTTATGAATACATGAAGTTAAACCCTTATTTGTGTATCTCTGTTTTTATATTCTTTTTCTCTCTCTTTCAATACTCCCTCTTTCTCTCTTTCTCTTTTCTTTCTTTTCTTCCTATAAGTTCTTGTAATTTTATTATAATTAAATCTCGATAGTTTAAAACCTTCTATTTAGATTTAGAACTTTAGTCTTTTTTAATTTTATTATAATTAAATTTCGATAGTTTAAAACCTTCTATTTAGATTTAGAACTTTAGTCTTTAAAAAAATAATATTATATTAATCTAATATTTTTACATGACAAAAACTTAATTATAAATTTTATAAAAAGTATATAAATTAACATTATGTTAATTCTAGTATTTTTTTACATGACAAAAACTTAATTATAATTTTATAAAAATTATATAAATTAATAGAGTAATTTAACTTTTATTTAATTTATTATTGGTCTCTTCATAATGTTATTTTATATATAATATAAATTTTTTTCATAGACTTTAACTTTTTTAAAAGAAAACTTATTACATTTTATACATTTTTTTTTTTGGTGACTACATTTTATACATTTTAAACTTATTCGTATGCATCCGAATATTGGAAGGTATATTTGGAAAAAATTATAGAGATAAAAATTTTGATGTGATATTTGTAAATCTGCTTAGAAAAGTAAGATCTTTCTATTTTTTTAAATTTGTGATTTCATAAATTTTACCGTCAATAATTTTTTTTTGGTAATTTTGTTAATGTGAATGGCAAAAAAGAATTGAAAAAAAATATTTTAGGGATTGAATTTTTTTTTTGAGCTCTCATATATGAATTTTTGTCCCTTTTTTATTAATTTTTTTATTTTTGAAAACAATTTCTAATAAAAAAATTTTGTTCGTAAAATTAAAAAATAAAAGGTATAAAAAATTTAGTAACAAAAAATACATAAATTTATTGTGAAGCTGAATATGAAATAATTACGAGACAAAATAAAAAATATAGAAATTCCTAACTAGAAAATACAAAAGCTTTTGCTACAAAAAGACAAAAATTTCTTAAAAAAAGAGGAAATCAATTTGATATATGTCCTTCTTAAATAAACACAAAAATAAAAAATACGTGTTTTCTTCCAAAATTTTAGTATTTATTATAAAGAGTTTTCTATGTTTATCATCAAAGAGAAAAAAAATATAAACAAAATACATTTCTGTGTTTTTTTCTTAATGTTTGTTATAGGAAATTTTTTCCTTGAAATTGAAAAAAAAAGTAAAATATAAAAGTTTAATAATAAGAAATACTTAAATAATTTATAAAGATGAATATATAATAATTAAAAGAATAGACTTTTAATTAATGAGTGTATTATCCTTGTGATAATAGTTAAAACATTTTTAAAGGAAAAAGCTACGCACTCCATTTTATTCTTCTCTCCCTCTAAATTTGTATGCATTTGAAAAATCAGTTTTCTACCAACTCCAACTTCTCTCGATTCTTTTTCCCTCCTCATAATTTTCAATCACTATAAATACCGATTCTCCATCACAATGCTAACGCAATCAGATCAAGTCTCAAACCTTCTCCTTTAACTGCTACATACTCTCTCATATTATTCCCCTTCATGGCCAACTCTCTGAGCTTTCTTTTGCTTCTTTCTTTACTAGCCTTTGCTCCCTGCTGCCTCTGCACCAAGAAACTAGGGGGGTTCCTGTACCCGCAATTCTACGACTTTTCGTGCCCCGCAGCTCAAGAGATTGCCAAGTCCATCCTTGCCAGAGCATTCCAGAAGGAACCTCGAATCGCAGCTTCGCTTCTCCGGCTTCACTTCCATGATTGTTTTGTCAAGGTCTCTCATCTAGTTTTATAATTTTTTTATTTTTGTTTGGTGCGATATTCTCAGTCTGATAGACTAAAAACTAATTCATAAAGCGAGTTTGTTATTAGTCAATGACTAAACAGAGGAGTGAATTAGCCACTCAACTAATCCAAATTGGTTATCTAGTTTTATAGATAGCATTTGGTTTCTGTCTTCTCTATTTCTGTTTGAAATTATATCATATAGAGAAGTGTTAAGAAGCCAGCAACTTTTGTGTTTTGTAACTATCAATTGGTTATCAATAGTATTTTTAATAGTGTGAGATTAAATCCAATAGCGTGAGATCATTCAATTTTTGTTTTTATAATTAAATGTTGACCAATTTTTCAAAAAATTGCTGATTCCAAAACTTTCGGATTCATATTTTTTAAACTATTCTTCCTCAAATGCGTGATTGATTGTTGCAACATTGCATATGCAGGGATGTGATGCTTCAATATTGTTAGACAGCAGCGGATCCATGGTGAGCGAGAAGGGATCGAATCCTAACCGTAACTCAGCTCGAGGATTTGAAGTAATTGATGAGATTAAATCCGCATTGGAGAAAGAATGCCCTCAAACAGTGTCTTGTGCTGACATTTTGGCTATTGCTGCTAGGGACTCAACTGTTATTGTAAGTTTGTAACACTTCCTTTTGCTTTCTAGTTTCTACACTCACATTTATATACTATTTCCCATCATTTCAGTCTTGTTATCAATTAATATCTCCATTAATTTTTATTTATCAATAATTTTTTCATAACTTACTTGTGTTTTAAAAAAATACATTTTTTATTCCTAATATTTTTAAATTTATTCGTCAAGATTTTTCTTAATGTATTCTTTTAAATGTATGATTGAATTAATTATGAAACATTAGGAAAAAATAGAAACCATTTACATTTTGAAAAAAAAAATTAAGTCTTGTGGCAAACGCTAAACCTTAAAAGTAAAAGTTGTTTTTGTTAAATTATAAACAATATATGAACTAATTTTTAGTATGTGCATAATAATTATAAAAAAATGTATTTCATTTTTTTTATTCATCAATTTGAAATTTTGGTATATTTGTAATTCAAAAATGTTATATGTACGAATTACTGATTTTGTCTATATATTTTATAGGAATTATTGATTTTGTAATTAATTCTGTGGGTATATATATATATGATTGTTATTTTAACAAGAGTGATTCAAGAAAATCATTAATTATTGCTACTCATTTTTGTACACAGAGTGGTGGACCAAGTTGGGAAGTACCTTTGGGGAGAAGGGACTCTTTGGGTGCAAGCCTAAGTGGCTCCAACAACAACATTCCTGCCCCAAACAACACATTCCAGACCATCCTAACCAAATTCAAGCTTCAGGGGCTTGACATTGTTGATCTTGTTGCTCTCTCTGGTACACTCCTTCAACTTATCTAATTCTTTTGTGTATTATGTTAACCCACGGATAATTGAAATTGTTAGGCTATCTGTATCAAGTATCAACATATGCTCTGTATTTCAAAAGTTTAACTGCATAGTGACACATGAATTGGTTCTAATATCTAATACAAACCATAGTTACATGAATTCGTCAGTTAAGTACTGTAGTGTGTATCAATTAGTCCGTATCGCGTACTAATTCATCTACTAATTTTACGTGAAGTTGATAGTTGAGAATCGTTAGATGAAAATTTAGTCAAATCAGTCAAATTATTTAGTGCCTCTCAACTATCAACTTCACGTGACTGCACCTGAGTTTTCAATATATTTTTCACATAAAATATTTTACATGTAACCTATTGTATACTATTAAAATATTATTAGAGTTGTTAGTAGTTGAAAATTAAGTCAGTAATAACTAGTAGTTAGTAGATGAATATTTATGAGATTAGTTGAATGTATCTTTATAAATAACATGACTTTTGTATCATATAAAACACAACTTCATATAATATTATCTTTTTATTCTGCTCTTCTTCTCCCAAAAATTTAACATATACCATGCAACTATGATACAAACATAATTAATATACGTGTGATTGTTACAGGAAGTCACACAATTGGGAACTCTCGGTGCACCAGCTTCAGGCAAAGGCTCTACAACCAAACAGGCAATGGCGTTCCAGACTTCACTCTCGACCAAAACTACGCATCGGAATTGCGAGATCGGTGTCCAAGTTCCGGTGGTGATCAGAACCTGTTCTTTCTAGACTATGTCAGTCCAATCAAATTTGACAACAGCTACTTTAAGAACTTGCTTTCATACAAGGGACTTTTAAACTCTGACCAAGTCCTCTTGACAAAGAACCAAGAGTCTGCAGAGTTGGTTAAGAAGTATGCCGAAAACAACGATATTTTCCTTGAACAATTCGCCAAGTCCATGATCAAGATGGGAAATATTTCTCCTCTAACTGGCTCCAGGGGGGAGATCAGAACCAACTGCCGAAAGATTAATGCTTATTACTGAGACATTATTCATTTTTGATTGCGTGAAGACTGCACTTGCTTTGTTCTTGCGTTTCTACTTTTCTGTTGATACTTCTTATTCATTTTTCCTCTTTTTTTTTTCTTGTGAAGATGTTGTTCTTCTCATTTATGACAGATGATGAAGCAACTACCCTTGTTGCGCTGTTGGAGAAACATGTGTGTTGGGTTATTTAGA
Organism: Arachis hypogaea; assembly: GCF_003086295.3. Taxonomy (NCBI): domain Eukaryota; kingdom Viridiplantae; phylum Streptophyta; class Magnoliopsida; order Fabales; family Fabaceae; genus Arachis; species Arachis hypogaea. The sequence goes on along the minus strand of NC_092036.1, from coordinate 1,317,096 downwards.
ATTTTGATTACATTCTTTTTCGTGGAATTTGTGTGTCAGCTATCCAGTAATCATATATCTACTTTTAAAGAAATCATTATCTTTTTCACTCTACCGTTAATCAAATTGTGAGCAACATAACTAAACAACATTATTATTAAATGACTAATTATTCTTTTCAGACTTAAAAAAATTGAAACTGAACTATAGAAAAACCAGAAATAAGACTTTTATAGTGTTTCAAAAAGAAACGCATTTAGAGGAGAAAAGAGAGAAGAGTTGGCCACTCATAAACCAATTTTCGTAGCTATTTTTTCTACCTTTCCTTTGCTGAAATTGCAGCATATATACAACAACAACAACAACAACAAAGCCTTATCCCACTAAGTGGGGTCGGCTACATGAATCAAACGACGCCATTGTGCTCTGTCATGTATCATGTCTACAGAGAGACCGTTTACATGTAGATCTCGTTTGACCACCTCATGGATGGTCTTCTTAGGTCTTCCTCTGCCTTTCGCCCTTTGTCCATCTTCCATCTCATCCACCCTCCTGACTGGATGTTCTATCGGTCTTCTTCTCACATGTCCAAACCACCTGAGACGCGATTCAACCATCTTTTCCACAATGGGTGCTACTCCAACTCTCTCCCTTATATCTTCATTCCTTATTTTATCCAATCGCGTGTGACCACTCATCCATCTCAACATCTTCATCTCTGCCACACTCAGCTTATGTTCGTGCTCTCCTTTAGCCGCCCAACACTCCGTACCATACAGCATAGCCGGTCTTATAGCGGTGCGATAGAATTTACCTTTAAGTTTTAAAGGCACTTTTTTGTCGCATATAAAACCAGATGCACTCCGCCATTTTGACCAACCTGCTTGGATCCTATGATTTACATCATGTTCAATCTCTCCATTATCCTGTATGATGCACCCAAGATACTTAAAACTTTTAACTTTTCGTAAGGTATTCTCTCCAATTTTCACCTCTATATTGGAGTTTTCCCTTCTCAGACTGAACTTACATTCCATATATTCCGTCTTGCTACGGCTTATGCACAGACCATACACTTCTAGAGCTTCTCTCCATAACTCCAACTTCTTATTTAGGTCTTCCCTTGACTCTCCCATAAGGACGATATCATCGGCAAAAAGCATGCACCATGGCAGAGGCTCTTGGATGTGCTCTGTGAGTACTTCCAAGACTAATGTGAAAAGGTATGGACTTAAGGATGATCCCTGGTGTAATCCTATACCAATAGGGAATTCCTCTGTCACACCACCTTGAGTCTTCACACTAGTTGTGGCCCCATCATACATGTCTTTAATTGCCCGAATATATGCGATCCTTACTCTCCTCTTTTCTAAAACCTTCCATAAGACCTCCCTTGGTACCCTATCATACGCTTTTTCCAAATCAATAAACACCATGTGTAGATCCCTTTTATTACTACGATACCTCTCCATCATCCTTCTTAATAGGTATATCGCTTCAGTGGTAGATCTGCCTGGCATAAATCCAAATTGGTTCTCTGTTACTTGTGTCTCTTTTCTCAACCTCCGTTCTATCACCCTTTCCCATAACTTCATAGTATGACTCATAAGCTTAATCCCTCTATAATTTCCGCAACTTTGTATATCCCCCTTATTCTTATAGATAGGTACCAAGGTGCTCTTTCTCCACTCATCAGGCATCTTCTTTGACCTTAAAATCTCATTAAAAAGCTTGGTTAACCAGTTGATGCCTTTTCTTCCAAGACCCTTCCAAACCTCAATCGGGATATTATCAGGTCCTACTGCCCTGCCATTTTTCATCTGCTTTAGAGCCTCTTTTACCTCGAAGTCTCGAATCCTTCGATAGTAGTCAAAGTTTTGATCTTCTTCCCTTGTGCATAATCGACCAAGGCTCGGAAGAGTCTTCTGTCCCTCATTAAATAACTCGTAGAAGTAGCTCTTCCACCTTTCATTAATCTTCTCCTCTTGAGCCAACACCTCTCCATCATTATCCTTTATGCACTTAACCTGATCCAAATCTCTCGTTCTTCTTTCCCGGCTCTTTGCAATTCTATATATACCTTTTTCTCCTTCTTTCGTGTCCAAAGACTGGTAGAGACCCTCATATGCTCTTGTTCTTGCTTCACTTACAGCCACTTTTGTCTCTTTCTTAGCCGCCTTATATTTTTCCCAGTTATCTGCATTGCGGCATAAAGACCACTCTTTAAAACATTCTCTTTTTATCTTTATCTTTTCTTGTATACTCGCATTCCACCACCAGGACTCCTTGTCTCTTGGTCCTATTCCTTTAGATTCACCAAAACTTTCTTTTGCTGTTCTTCTAATAACTTCTGCCATCTCCCTCCACATCTCTTCCGCGCTTCCATTCCCATCCCACCTTGCCTCTTCTCCTACCCGTCTTAGGAAGCTTCTTTGTTCCTCACCTTTCATCCGCCACCACCTCGTCCTTGGGTTCTTCGTATGATGTCTTTTCCTCAACTTTTGCTCAACGCGAAAATCCATGACGAGCACCCTATGTTGTGTTGTCAAACTCTCTCCCGGAATAATTTTACAGTTAATGCAAAATTTCCGGTCGACTCTCCTCAACAAGAAGAAGTCGATTTGAGAGCTTGTCATGCCACTCTTGTAGGTTATAAGATGTTCGTCTCTTTTTTTAAAACATGTATTTGCGATGAGAAGATCAAAAGTTGAGGAAAAGTCCAAAATAGTTTTACCCTCGGCATTGATCACCCCGAAACCATGGCCTCCGTGAATACTCCCATATCCAGTCACTTCTCTCCCAACATGGCCATTTAAATCTCCTCCTAAGAAAATCTTATCTCCCAAAGATATGCCTTGAACTAAACTCTCTAGATCCTCCCAAAACCTTATCTTGTGTTGTTCGTCCGAACCCACTTGCGGTGCATAGGCGCTAATCACATGAAAAGCACCTCCCTCCACCACAAGTTTGATAGAGATGATCCGATCTCCCACCCTCTTGACATCAACTACGTCCTTCTTCAACTGCTTATCCACAATTATTCCAACTCCATTCCTATTCTTCACCTTTCCTGTATACCAAAGTTTGAAACCAGAAGAATCCAACTCCCTAGCCTTTGCACCAACCCATTTCGTTTCTTGTAGGCACATAATATATAGGTAGTGTATTTTAATATTAATGATGTGGAAGGGGTGTGGTTTTCTACTTGTTTGGTAGTTGCAATGTTGTTTTTGTGCTTGTCCTTTCTGCTTTATATAGGATTTGGATGGGTGTACTATTCAACCATAATTCACCCTTTGTCTTTTATTTTTATCCTCATGACTGGTACTAGAATGTTGTGATTTCAATTCCTTTCTCTCCAAGTTTGTGCAACAACTATTCTTTTCCTTGTTATGGTATTACCTTTAGCACATATTGGGTTGCTTTCTTCTGTCTTAGTAAACTTTTTTTCTTTTTTTTTTCTTTCTTTTTTTTTTTCATATAGCTCTCACATACTCTCATAGCACTCTTACACACTTTTTTTTGGTAATACACTCTTACACACTACTTAGGGTTCTTTACCCATTGTCTCAGACGTTAAGTTATGAAAGTTACATATTTTGCCACCAGTTTTAGAATCTCATCACAATTTTAGTAAGTTTGATTCTTCAAATTTTGTGAAATTGGGCCTAACCTCTATAATTTGGATCATATTTCTTGTAATCCAATCATGTGTATTATCACATATAATTTATTTTACTATGAAAATTAAGCTTATTAGCTAAACTATAGCTGTCAGAAATTAAATCGAAGTGACTAAATTATTAGTTCAACTGATAAGTTATTAGTAATAAATAAATATAAGTTTAAAATTTATAATTTAATTCATATATGTTATATATATATATTTTAAAAAAGGCCAAATGCAATGAAAAATAGTTTGGCCTAGTAATAGCCGAGTTGTTGCATATGTAAGAAGACCCAAGTTTAAATCTAAGAGGAGGTTTTTTTGTTAATTCTAACAATTCTGATTTGTATAATTTTTTTTTGGCTTGCATTAAGGTATTCATCAGATCGAAAGTCCAATGACTAATTTTTCCATCCTCCAATAAATATCAAACCAAAAAAAAATAGTTAAGAGACACAGACCGTCATTCATATATGCCAACTTGCGTTAATAATTTGTATAATTTTGACTGATTTAATCCAACTTTGATCGAATTTTTTTCTTAAAAGGTCTAGTTTTAACAACTATGGACTAAACTATTTAACAGAAAGGCTCAGTCCGTGTTTTATACAAAAGACGAAGCTTATTTTCTATATATATAAAAAGTGGGTCAGCTATCCCATTGTGTTGTGCATATTTTGTGGATTAATTCCGAAGAGCTTTTATTTAGGAAGTACGGACATTGATATAAATATAGGACATGATATGATATAGAAACGTAAACATATTGATTTTATTTTTTTTCAAGATATAGAGACATGTTATATTTATAAAAATATAAAGTAATTTTCAAAAAAATTGTAATAATTTTTTATATTAAAATACAAACTAATATTATTAAATATTTTTATTAATTTTTAATTGTATAAAATATTTTAATTAATTTTTTATTTTAATAAATAATAATATATACTATTTTAAAATTCATTTCAAGTGTTGAATATTAAAATAAATACATGTGTTGAATAAACATCATATTCAAAATGTATTCGATATACAGACAATTCAACAAAATGTACGCATTTTATAAACTTTTACATTTAAGACATGTTATGGTACAAAAGAAAAATGACCACAAAAATCAACTTTTTAAACATAATTAAATACATTTTTAAAAAAATAAATCATTTTATTTTTATTAATTCTTTAAAATAAATTATATATTTATTTTATTTTCTTCGCCAAAAACCTCGTCATCATATAGAATTATCCCTTATATCTTTGTCGATTTTTCATCTATTTTATGTCTTTTAAGTCCATGAAAAAAACTAAGCTGAAATTATGAGTTTTTTTATTTATAAAAATATATTAAATGATATATATATATATATATATATATATATATATATATATATATATATTTGCCTTATACTCAAATCAAAACTAACTAATCTTTTAAATTTATCATCTAGTCACCAAAAAAAATTATCATCTTAAATTGCTCTTATTTATTGATTGATTTAATAAATCTTTATCTTTAGGTCATTTAATCAATTAAGTTCAACTAAGTTGCTATAACTTAATTCAGCTCCACGCGACATTATCTCTAACAACCTTTTGACTTAACATGCAACTATATAACTGCCTTTTTTATGTGAATTTCGTATTTTTTTTCAAATTTTTTCAGCGTTTTTTACATTTTATAGGTTTTCTTCCTTTTCTGCGTTTTTTGTGTTCTCTTCATTCTCTGCATTCTCTTTGTTTACGATTAATACTCTTTAATCTGAATTGAACATTTAGATCAGTATTTTTTTAAATCAAACTGTGAATTAGGTTTGAACAGATATTTCATTTTCGAAGATAATGAATGATGTAAGTTTACACTGTCAATTAAACTAGGATGAATTGAATTATTGTTTTAAAACGAATTAAGTAGATGAGGTTTGGTTTAAATTTCGTTAATGTAGTTCGTTAGTATTTGATGCTCTTGTAGTTGAACAATTTCGTTTTTGTTTGTGAAACTTGGTGTTCATAGTTGAAGGTTTAAATTTGAATATAATTTAGGTTTTTTGAATTTTTTGTTGAATCTATTTTTGTTCCTAGTTTCGATGCATTTGAAAATACATTTTGGTTTAATCAAGAATAGTTTTCAATGTTTTTTCTATGATGTTGATGAACAGTTTATACTAAAAGGTTGGAATGACTTTTAACATTTTTAAAGAAGAAGTTGTTGTTGCTTTTTTTTCTCATTTTTTTCCCTCATTTTTTCCTTTCATTATTGTTATTGACATCATCGTTGTTTTTTTCCTTTCATTATTGTTATTGACATCATCGTTGTCTTCTTTATATATATATATATATATATAGTTCAAATCCAGAATGCATCGAAATTTCTTAACAATGATGACACACAAACAAACTTGGTTTAAAACAAGTTTAGACTTAAAGTACACCTTATTTAAATCCAGAATGTACCGTAATTAATTAATGATGACGACACACAAACAAATTTAGTTCAAAACAAGTTTAGGAAAAAAATGCACCTTATTTAAATCCAAAATACACCGAAATTATTTAATGACGATGATACACAAATAAACTCAATTCAAAACAAGCACAGACCAAAAGTTCACCTTATTTAAATTCAGAATGCACCAAAATTATTTAATGATAACTCAAAACTCCTCCTCTTCTTTCTTCTTTTTTTCATCATTATTGTCTTCTTCTTTTCTTATTCATTTTTTCTTTTTGTTTTACTTTCTCATTTACTCTTTTAACAATAATAAAAATAAAAATAAATCAAACAAAGAATAAAAAAAACGTATAATGATGCAAAATTACTAGGAAGAAAAGAAAAAAAATGCCGTAAAAATAATAAAAGAATAACGATGAGAAGGAAACACGCAAAGAAGAAAGAGGGAGAAGAATGTGAAGAAGAAAGAGGATGAGAAGAAGAAAGAGGAAAAATGCGAAAAAAAGCAAAAAGTATTTCATGTAATTAGAGCCTATATTCACGTTCTATTAATAAAATTAAATTTTGGTAAATTTAAACAAACTTAGTTAAATTTAGTTATAAAAAAGACTTAAATTTTATTATTGATTACCATCATTATCTTTCTTAATTGAATTTAGTTAATCCCTGATCAATCTGAATTATCAAATAATCAGAATCAAATATTCATTATGGAGATATAAAATTTTTTTCAATAAGTATATAATTACAAATTTAGTGAAATTAAATTGAAGACTTTGAACCTACAACATATTAATCCTATACACATTTTCCCAATCACTCCCCTGTCCTAAGGGAACACAAATTTGAACTAACACTATAGACAGAGGGACACCCAAGACACACCCACAACTAATGAAATTAAATTGACAAGTTCAAAGGCCAGTTTCAAAGGGAACACCAGTGCCAGGAATCCAGGATCCACCATCCAAGAAATTAGCAACAGTAAATTTCAAAGCCTCAGAAGGGTTGGTAATAACATGAAAGCCAGGCCATTTAACCCTGCCTGCAGTGTTAGCACCAGCTCCAATATTCATATACTCTCCATAATACAATGTATTCAAGGCAAAGCTTCCCGCCCATGGCATCCACCCTGCCGCTTCAATCAAACCGTCCAGGCTACTCTTCACCACCACCGTTCTTGAGTACTTCTGCCACGGCCGCCCGAGGAAGCACTTCACAGATCCCTGAACTGGCTTCAGATCTGAAGCCGCCATGATACGGCAGTTGTGGATGACAATGCCGGTGTTCTCGTTGGGATCGGTTCTCCCTTGTGCTGTGACTGCGTTCTGTTGCTTACTCATTGGTTTTCTCAAGAAGATGTTGCAGTTTTGGAAGAGGGCGACGGCGTCACCGAAGATGAAATCTATGGTGCCGTAGATGTCGCAGTCGCGGTAGAATTGGCGTTGGGAAAGGACGTATAAGGTGTCTTGGTAGCCTCTGAAGCTACAGCGGTAGAAGACGGAGTGATCGGAGCTGGAAAGAAGTGCCACCGCTTGGTGCTTCTGTGGCCCAGCACTGTTCTCAATTGTTAAGTCCCTAGCGATGAACCCATCACTCGACACCGCTGAATCAAAGGAACCCAGTCAAACCACAAACTAACGCTACTTCAATGCATCAACTTACTCTAAATTACTCTTAACCGAAGAAGCTAGTAATGTTTAATAAACTTCACCTATGATAAAATTATTGAAAACTCACGTAAAAATGTTTTTTTTTTTTTTTTACAAAGTTAGATAGTTAAAATAGTTAGATAATTTAACATATTTGATTAAATTATTAATTTTATATATAATTTTTATCATAAAATTTTTATTAAAATTATAAATTTAATAATAATTAATATTTTAATATTTAATTAATATAAAATAATTATATATATTTAAATCAATTATATATTTATATTATAATTAGCCATGTAATCATTCTTAAAAAATAAATACAACTAATAATTATTATAAAAAATATTTTACACTATCAATTATTTTTCAACTTGAATAATCTATATATTTCTTACTTTATATATAAAAGAAAGAAGTTTGTAAGCCTATTGTGATAAGTTATAGCGGCTTTCAATTCTCAAAGGAAATTAACATTATTTATTAAAAATAATAATAATTTAGTACAATAACTAATAATATATATATATATATATATATATAATAAGTATAGAAAACTAAAATTTTTAAATAATTAATATTAATTAATTTTTTATTATAATTTTTTTTAATTTTTATTATTTAAAAAAAAATTAAAATTTAAAAGTTAAAAATAATCGGAAAAAAGGTGTGAACTCTATAACAATTAATGAAATAAATCAATAATAAGAAAATGATATTGATATATATAAGGTACTTACTAAAAGTAGCTGAACCAACAGTGGTGGAGCCGTCTTCATAATTCTTGCTACCTGTAATAATGGTAACTCCGATACCATCCCCAAACATCATCAAATTCTTTATACCTCCCTTTATCTTCACACTCTCTCGGTAAACGCCAGCTTTCACGTACACAACCACTCGACCATTCTTACTCACCCTACCGGCCGCCGCCACGCCCTCCGAAACACTCTTGTAATTCCCACTCCCGTCCTGTGCCACCACAATGTCCGCCTTCGGTGCCGCCGTTCCCGGCAAAGCCTGAAGAAGCCTCCTGTCGGAAGGAGATAGCCACTCTGGGAAGCCATTAAAAGAAAGCAATTTTCGACCGCCGCGAGCAACCGGGTGTTTTGGTAACGAAGTGAAGGACGTTAATGTATTGGTAATGGCCAAAGAGTTGCTGAGCAAGTTGGATAAGTTGGTTGAAATGGATGGAAAGTAGTTTAGGTAGTGAGATGAAAGGTTAGAATCAAGAAAACCGTTTTGGCATGTTTGTTGATTGGCAATAGAAGCACTTTGCCATGTTAACCTGTCGTTTAAATTGTTTGAGCTCATTGAACGGTTGAGCTGATAGATTGTATTCTCATAGAGTTCCAAACAATCTTCCCATGCGGACTTGGCTCTCTTGTCTTTGAAATCGTTGGATTCCATGGTTGATGAGACAAGTTTGTGTGCTACTATTGCTTGGTCCATGGTGACCTTAAGGGCCATGTCATGGAAGGAATAATAAGAAGAGGAAATTGAATAATTGGTAGTGCCAATAATGTAATGGTTACATAGAGTGGGATATGGAGTTTGATTGCATGATAACTTATTATCAGTGCCATGCACAATAATGAAAAGAGGATAAAAGGATAAAATAATGTATGCAATGACCAAGTTGCCCCCCATTATGAAAATGAAATGACCAATAATAAGGCAACCTAGATAGGTAGCAATGAGAGAATTATATTCTTAGCTTGTATATATTTGGATTATTGTTGAATGCTGATGAATGAAAAGTGCCAGTGAAGATGTGCTATTTATAGGCCAGAAAGGTATGGATAATTCTTATTTGTGAGTGATACAATACAGTTGAGGTATTAATGTGGGTTTTGTATTTTCTAAAGTTGCTGACTAATAACCTATTTAAGGGCAATGTGGTTTATGATCTATCTACGTGTCAATTAAAATATAAAAAAAGTATAGTAGTTCATCTGCAAAATAATAAAAATTAAATAAATCATGGTTTAATTTGGTTTTCCAAAACCTAATTGTCTGCTATAATTAAGGACCATTATTTGAAAATTTATTCTATATTCATATGATACTTTTATTTATAACTAAAATGTGACACTTATTTAAATATAAAAATATTATTTTATACACTAAAATCAGTTATTATATATTTATATATAAATATATATGTAATTAATTCGTTTATAATGTATATTTTATAGTAATAATTAATTTTAATATTAATTTTAATATATATCTAATATAGCTAATTTAAATTATAGTGACCACTGCACGTTTTATTTTTGAATATCAGAACAATTATTTTTAAATAGCATTTTTGTCTTACATATTAGAATGTATAGATTAAAAAAGTAGCTAGGTAATAAATATTTAGTTGAATTCATAATGGGAGGACTTTTTATTATTGCTTATCCATAGTAATGTCATATGCTAGGAGTTTAAACATTAATTATAAATATACAATTAATTAGTATTTATGAAAAGAAAATTAATTACAATCTAACTTAATTTTGACAGGTGCAAGCTAAGCTAATGCTAAACAAAAATAATTATATTTTAAATTTATTTTGAAGCGTACGTGCAGTGCAAGCTAGGCCACCAGAAAATATGTTATTGTATGTCGAGAATTTTCTTGAACGTCATATTTCAAAACAAAGTTGACGTGATGCATGCATTTATTAAGAATGATAATAGCCCATCCACAAAGATTAGTTTTCTATTTTATAGTTGTTATTATCACTTTTGGAGGATAGACAACAAACTTTAATGGGTATGCAAATCAGTTCTTTCGAGTTGGAGTCACTTTGGTTAATTGCAGTTAGAATCTCTTATAATTGGTAGCGTTCTTGAGTTGAATAATGATATGCCAAATTATATATAGCTCTTATCCGGCAAGATGAGATGAGTTCTAACCTCTTTGTTAGGGAAACGGAGAGACATTGTAACAAACGGATCCAGAAATGTTGGAAATTAAAGGAGAGTCGTACTAGAAAAAAATATTATATAATTAAATAAGCATTATTAAAACATGTAAAAATATAAAGAATTCAAAGGCTCCAAAGACTAACTCCCACCATATTTACATGGGTATGTTACTAATGTATATGTGTATGTGTATGTATGGATTTTCAAATCCTCTATTTTCTGGTAAAAATACACGATTCAAACCCAAGATCAATTGGTTAATATTCTTATGATTCTGCATATCGAAAATCAAAATAAGTATTTGGAGATATCGTCCTTAATTGTTTAAGGTTTAAAGAGAGTTTCTTTTAACTAAATTAAAAATAAGGTCAATCAAAAACTTTAACAATAAAAACAAGCTCTATTTTTTTTAATATAAGATCAATAAAAAATTTTAACAGTAAAAATAGGCTCTACTTTTTTTAGTGGTAGAGAGGTTTTAATAAAAACAGTAATTACAGTAATTCTCATTTATATGTTAAGCTTTTTTTGATTGTCTAATATTTTAATGTAAGAGTTATATCGTACTATCTTATAGTTTTGGTGAGGATAAAAAAATAGAGAGCAGAAATAAGAAATAACCCATTATGGGATTGGAGGAGTGTCATGGAGGACAGAAAAATCCTAAAAAAATGCTAATCTAAAAAATTGATAGAAAAAATACAGTAAACATTCAGATAGACTTTTGGGTCAAAGAATACGCTGCAAGTATGCCTATTGTTACCCAAAATAATGACAAAATTTTTTAATGGGTCTCAGACTAATTTTGCCTAACAAAACTTAAGACCAGGTAAAAATAGTAATTTTCAACCAAAAATTGCTAAAGCAATCCTCAATACTCCTATAAGTGAAGGCAAAGATAAACTAACCTGAATGTGGACTAACAACGGTAGATATTCTGTAGCGTCAGGATACCAAGTAGCCTTTCTCTTATACTATTCTCGAGCAAAATTCTTCCTTGATCGACGCAAGCAGAAAGAGATTTGGAGAATAAGCCAACCTAGAATTAAAAATTTTATTTAAAAGATGGTTCATGAAGACTTAACAGTCAACAAAAAGATGCACTCCGGAATTACTTCTTCTAACTTGATTTGTGCTCGTTGTCAAGCACAAAGAAACAGCGAGTCGCTATATTTTTTACTGTCCGAATTCAGCGGAAGCGACGGAAGCTCGCAGAGCTGGATTTTTTGATCCTGCACAACAAGTGAAAATATGAGAACGATGGTCAGAGTTAATACAAGCAATCAGGCATAGAAATTACAATTACTCAAATGAAATAGAGCTAGCAGCAAATTTATGCTGGCAAATTTGAAAAACAAGGAATGAATTGGTCTTCAATAAAAAATGAAAGACATCTTGAATGTGTGTTGAAGTGGTCTGTCAATTCATGCAAAAGAGAAGAAGAAGCTGAGTTTGGCATAGTGTTCTTCGTGAGAGAAAAGACAATAAAATTGTTTCTGTAAAAATAAAGAAGTTACTCTCCCAACTCGATATAATTCAATTACATTTGAATTTTGACTTTTGTTAGATTTTTTCAATTATGTCTTTGTATGTAGTTTTTAGTGGACCGTTTATTGCATTAATAACATATTATCTTTGATAAAAGAAAATGTTTGTATACTCTTTAATATGATTTTAGAGTGATCAAAGTGTATCTGAGAATCTTTGGAAAAAATATTTAAATATTTAAATCTTTTGTGATTTGAATTGTTTTTCAATTTAAAAAGACTTGAAAAAAAATATTTAAAGGTTTTAGATAATTGTATTTGAATTGAAAAAGGATAAGAAGTTTAAGATAAATATTATCTTGTATCATTAGTTGATATAGTGAAAATTAAATCTTAACTATGTTTGGGGATTGGCGATGTTGTTGATCTTCGTGTTACTTATGTCTGAGAGCAAAGACGATAAAGAGAGAATGAGAAGAAATAGATTTTTTAAAATAAATATTTTATTTAGAGTATAGATAATTTGAACATAATTTATTTTTTGTGTCCTGCTACTTATCCTATTTATAGTGTAAATAATTTAATTATGAATATATCTCGTCTATACTATAAACGAGATAAAGTACATACACTTCTGAAGATATCACGGGTACACGTATGTTAAGTAAACGAGATATGTTCAAGTGTGACCTATATAAGCAACTCGTTGACACCGTCCCTCATTTGTTATTTTCACTCCTTTTGGATTTTCTTCTCTATCTTAGAGCTTTGTCTTAAAATATTTGAGTTTGTTGGATACTATGATGTGCACAAATGCATGGTCAGATAATATCAACAAGCTGAATACGACATGGCATATTGTTGAAGCGATTGACTTTGAGATTAGTGTTGTTATTTTCTTCTTTTAATAAAGAAGCATCTAGTTAGGGTAGTTTGATTGATTTTATTGGTTTTAATGAACAATAAACTTCTTTGAGACATTAAGAAGTGGCTTACCAATATCCAAGATTCTGTCAAAGTGCAACACGGAAATTCTAAAGACATCCTGCTGCAAATTATATCCAATACACATGGTACTTTAATTTGCTTTATCAGACTCCACGACCCTATACTCGGCACTCCTCCGAATGTTATAACTTTTCACACCTAGTATGACAGTCTTCCTGCTCTTGAATCTATAACCAATGCAAAATTTTACACTGTCATCTATGATGTAATCATCTCCTCCTATATTGAAAAATAGAGTATTCTTATACATCGTGTCAAGATTCAACGTGTGATAGTGGCTAGCTACAGTAGCGACAACTCCATAATTGATTGTGGGACAGGCAAAAGATATCGAACTGATCCATCTACCGGGGGGTCTCAGGCACAAATTTCTCCTCATCCTCAGTAGAACTACTTTCATTGTTATCCGCGACATATTCTTCATCCGACTCATCAATATCCACGTCAATGTGTTCCACTAGACTAGCACAGTGCATAGGAGATAGTGTAAGAGTTGGGTAATTTTAGACAAAATTCGAATACCTAGAACCACTACCACCTATGTTACCAACCTTTGCAGAAAACTCCATCACTTGTTGGGCCATGATTCTCCCATGGACATCAAACATTAGGTGCACATGCTTATTACCGTCGAGTAAAAAAAAAAATAAAAAAATAAAATACTCTATTTTCTATCGGTGTTAATTAACAACCTATATCGAACTCTTCCAATTTTCTTTGTCCTATATTAGCATTTATGCTCGTCAAGATTAGGCTCTTTGACTCAGACAGAAAACTTAAATGATGAGTGTGCAAAATGATAGGATTATCACACTCAAATACAACTCTATCATAACTATTTTTTATGTGACAATTAGGATTATACTCATAAATATATATTCATCACTAGGCATTTTTACTAAACTTATTGAAAGAATGGAGAAAAGGAACTGATATGTTTGTGAGGAAAGCTAATACTTGCATCTCCTTATATAACCGATTTAAATTTATTGTACTATATTTTGTTTATAGTGTAAACGATTAAATTATGGTCATATCTCATTTATAGTGTGCTTGTCTTCTCTTTATACATATCTCGTTTATAGTGTAAACAAGATATGTTAAGCACGTAACTTTTTATGTATCACATGTTTTATGTGTTTAAAATCTATGTCTTATCTCATTTACACTATAAATGAGATATATTCATAATTAAATCGTTTATATTGTAAACGAGATAATATGATATAAAAAGATAAATTGTATCTAAATTACCTATATTTCTAAATAAAATATGTAAAATATTTATTTTGAAAAAATTAAAAGAAAGCAGCTGTGAGATATTTAATTTTTAGGATTTTGTTTATTATCAAAATATTCTTTTCATTTTAAAAAATAAAGTATTGATCCGTTCTACCCGAATGTGTCGATTCAATGGTACAGGTTGGGCTAATTTTTTATTTTGACGGTTTTAAATTCTTAATTTAATCCATCTCTTTCTTGTTTTTGTCATTATTATTTGTTAGGCACAACTTAACTATAACTCCCATCACTCATACAAATATATAAATGATAATTAAAAAATAATTGACTATTTAAATAGTAGTGAGTATTAATAAATATTAATAATAATAAAATAATATAAATAAAGACTACACTATTATAATAAATAAAAATAAATAATTTACTTTGACTCATTAAAAATATACTAATATTTATTAATATTTAAATAATTAATTATTTTTTAATTATCATATTATATGTTTATATCAATCATAAATAGGGATGGCAAGTGGACTAATTCATCTTATCCTATTCCGTCCCATTAAAAGTTCGTCTCGTGCTGTCTATTGAAGCTGTTCCAAAATTTTTACTTCACTTTGCCTAATAGAAGATTGACGGGTTGGCGAGCTAAGTTTGCCAATTCATTCTCTCTTTTTTGAAAGAAATTATTTTTTTTAAAGATAATAGTGGTATTTTAGTCAATAAAAAATTAAATAATATAATGTTCAAAAGTCAGGACAAGAAAAATAGAAGAGTAAAGTATTGTTTTTGTTCCCAACGTTTGGGGTAAATCCTCTTTGTGTCCATAACGTTTAAATCGTCCTATTTGTATCCCTAACGTTTGTAAAAGTGGTTCAATGTTATCCTGCCGTCAATTACACATCATGAATGCTTTAGTTTGAGTTTTAAAAATCTCTTCTTAAAGTTAGAATACAAATGTTTGGGATAAAATCGATGATCCACTCCGAAAAATAGCTCATCAAAAGTTGAAACTAATTCCTACAACATTTACATAATTCACTTTTCTAGGGACATAATTGAATCTAAACACAAATAGTGGGTATAATATTAAAATCGAACACATCAAAGTGAGACCTAATTGAGAATGAATACATCCAAATGATAATAATTGAAAAATATAATCTGATTTGTTAGTATAATTGATAGTAGGATAACATTGAATCACTTTTATAAACGTTAGGGATACAAATAGGACGATTTAAATGTTAGGGACACAAATAGGACTTATCCCAAATGTTAGGGAGAAAAACCATACTTTACTCAAAATAGAAAAAAGAGGATTCCAAAATATTCACGAATAGGTGAAATTGTAAAAAGAAAATAGCATAAAAAAGTAGATAAGGAAGAAATCTTAAGGCACTATGCATAAGGTGAAATTAATAGCTCCTAGTTCAACTTAAGCGATGTTGCTAATACTTTTTCCGGAGGCTCCTAAACATGCTCAAAGACTCGTTGACACCTCTCCTTCAAAATATTCTAAGCTATAATCAAAACCAGTCAAGCTCTTTGATGGCTTGTTTCTTGAAATCCAATTTGTAACAACGAATCCCTCCACCAATCAAAGAACAAGGAACATCTATGGTTTGGAATGAGGTAAGTCAAAGAACTCTTCTTCCACACTAGATTAACGTCTCCACAAAAAGATAGACAGTGTATGAGTGATTCTGGAGCTAACTTGCAGATGGGACAAGTTGTCGGAGTGGATGGAAACTGCTGGTGGATGAGAAGTAAAACAGGAAGCTTACCATGGAGGATTTTTCACGCAAAAAGCAAAATATTGTGAGGATTCTCATAGCTTCCATAAATGGCTTCAAACCGGCTATGTTGCATGAAATTCGGACAAAATTCAATGGAGATATGATAAAATTGGTAAACAATCATGTACCTTAATGCCACATCATATGTTTTTACTTAATTTATTACCCATTGAATTGTGTCTTCACCTTATCATGAGGTTATGAAGATGATTCATTGAGCAATTTTTAGAGCAAAAAGATTTGAAATTAATATTTGATTTCATTATTTATTTGAAAAAAATAGGTCTTTCACCTATAACAGATGGTAACTATCTGATAGTAGTGCCGCAAATGATAGAATAGTGAAGGGATAAGGAGGAGGAAGCTATGGTTTATTGAGGATTCAGATATCACCAGAACTTACTTTTCAACTAATGTCTTTCTTTATAACGCCTTCCTTCAAAAATACTTTGCCAACCACAAGAAGGTAAGGTTCCTACTTCTGCTGTAAGGATAGAATTAAATCTGAAGTATTTACCTTTAAGTATTCTAGAAAGAAAAGAGTTAGGTTGAGTCATGATTTTTCAACACTATTTATCTAAAAGAGCCAGGTTTTGAATCCTGAGATCTTTAAAACCAAGCCCGCCTTCTTTCTTAGGTCTAGTCATCTTATCCCAACTAATCCACACCATTCACCTTTCAGAACCTTGCTACCCTCACCATAACTGGGTTAGAATACTGTGAATTTCATTTAACAAGTTGTCCGAAAGTTTAAAACATGACCATATGTATATTGGTATGGCTTCACCAACTGCTCAGAATAATACCTGTCTTCCTCCATTAGATAACAAGCACATTTTCTATCCTTGTATCCTTTTGAGAACATTATTTTTGATTAAGTTGAAGGTGACTTTCTTAGAGCGGTTGACAAGGAAAGGTAGACCTAAATATTTATCATATGCAACTATGTGAGAAATATTCAACTGTCTGCTAGGGACGTTCTAATCAGCTCTGGAGTGTTATTACTGAAAAACATGGCCAATTTATTAAGATTAACTCTTTGTCCACTGAAACTCTCATAAGATCTCAATAATTTTAAAATAGAGGCAGAACTATTTTTCAAGGATTTACCGAATACAATCGAATCATCAGCGAATAGCAAATGATTTATAGTTGGACATCTTCTGTTTATCTGAATTTTTTGAATGAGACTGTTTTGCTCTACTTTGTGTAGCAAGAAGGAAAGTCCTTCTTCACATAATAAGAAAAAAGGAATAGAGGGTCGCTTTGACAGATGTCTCTATTTGGTTTAAAAAAATTATAGGGCTGACTTTCCACAACAACAGTATAAGAAATGGTTGTCAACAATTCACGAATTCAATCCATGAATCTCGATTCAAAACCCAACTTCTCCATAATAAACCATAGAAAATGCCACTCTACCCTATTGTAGGCTTTACTCATATCAAACTTAAGCGCCATTTCGTATTCCAAACCTCGCTTCTTTTGTTTAAGGTAGTGCATATATTCGTGTACTATAAGAATGTTATCAGAAATAAGTCTACTTTTCAAAAATGCACTTTAAATAGGGCTAATTATCTTGTTCATATATCCTTGGAGTCTGTGAATCAATACCTTCGAAATGATTTTGTAGACAATAGAGGACAAACTGATAGACCTTATCTGATTCATATCGCTCGCATCCAGAACCTTTGGCACTAGACAAATATTAGTGTAGTTAAAATTTTTTAAAATTATACCTCCAGCAAAGAAACTACTCACAGTCCAGAGCATGTCTTCTCCCACTATATCCCAGTAGAATTGGAAGAATTTAGCCGTTATACCGTCCTCTCCTGGTGTACTCTGGGGGTGGATACTAAAAATAGTTCTTTTTATCTCCTCTATAAAAATGGGTCTTTTGAGCCTACGGTTCATGTTAGCTGTAACTTTAGACTCGAAGTCTGTGAAAAAAAGCTCAAGATCCGCCTGATTAGAAGATGTGAAAATACTCTTGAACGAATTCTCAGCCACCTTAGTAATATCAGCATTGGTTGTTGTCACATCTCTATTATTTCTCCATATATCCCATATCTTATTTATTTTGGTTCTAGATTTGAATTTTCTATAGAAAAAGTTTGTATTTTGGTCTCCTTCCTTCAACCATTTAATTCTAAATTTGTCTTTTCAATAAAGTTTCTCATCCAAATATATTTTTCAAACCGTTGTTCAAACTCAAGTAATTTAGTGTCTCTCATGATACTTGATGCTTGCTTTTGTTCTAGAAGATGAGTAACTTCTATAATCTCTTTTTTAGAATTAGTAAAGTTGTTCTTTTACCAAAGAACCAATCGGTGTCTAACCAATTTAAGCTTCTAAAATAATTTAAATATTGATGAACCTTCTATATATGAGTTTCAAACCTCGCTAATGAAGTTATGAATTTTTTCTTCACCACATCAGCGGGATTAAAACTTGAATCTCCTCTTTGATCTCTCCGGTTGGTAGTTAGTGTCAAAAAAGAGGGGGCATAATCAGAACCTGTCTCTAATAGTTTAAAGACCATGGAATGATAATATAATTGGGACCAAAATTCATCAACAAGCACTCTATCAAGCCTTTTCTGAATTAGTTCACTTTTTCTGCATCTGATACTCCAAATAACACTAAAATCTTTATAATTATAAATATCTAATAAACATAATTATTAACTAAATTTTTTTAAACAAAATAATAAAACTAACATTATCCAAAACATATAATTAAACATGGTTCAAGTCTCTAATCAATTAAATATAGTCCAAATTATAACTTAAAGTAAAACGAGCTAACATTTCAAATATAAACACAAAAATAATATTCTAAATTAAATTATCATCTTAAAATTAAAAGTCTGTCGAATAAATTCGTTCTGTTCTGTCGAAATTCGCCAAAATTTATGAATTAAACCGTATAAATTTAGCGAATTTTTTTATTATATCAATCTCAAATTTATAACCCCACTAACCTTTTTTTTTAGCGAATTAAACAAATATCCAACAAATTATGACCCATTTATCACCCCTAATTATAAACAAATTTCATGTTTAAAAAGTCAGGTCTGTACTTATTTCTGTGAGAAGTTACATTTCTAGTTTCATAATAATCTTATTTAGAGACAAAACAAATTGTTTATCGGTACAAAAAATGTTATCGTGGACGATGTTCAAGTAATAGTTTAACGTTAACTGGAATCATGGGTATGGTTACCGACGAAAAATGCTTTAATTATTTGATAATGCCAAGCTGTAGGGTTGTTAGTAAGTCGTATAAGACATCTGAGTCTCAAGCTGGTCCCAACAAGAATTGTTCCTTTTTCGACACACTCAAATATGTGATTTCCAGGTGTCAGTTCATTGGCCTCTCGTTTCCTTTGACTCGTCATATTATATGCAAATTGTGTAAAGGCTATATTCACATATATAGCATTATTGTTGACTTATAGCACTATTGTAGGGAAAAATAGAAAAAAGTAAAAGCTGAGCATAATGTTATATAAATTAATAAAAAAGAGAAATCAAATGAAGAAATTGGAGAAAATATATTTTTAAATTAAAGAGCGAGAATAAATAGATATAACATTTGGGGTGTATAAATAAAGTTTTTGGTGCTACATTATTCCGTGGACGGAGGTATTATATTTGTCTATAATGTATAGTAGTAATCCAGAACTAATAATGTTAAAGGTAATGCTGTTTTTCCTTTTCCTAATCACATTCATTAGGACCATGACTACCCTAAGTATAAAGTACCCAATGCAACCACCATGGAAAAGGAACAATGAGAAGCTGACTACCACGCCCAAAGAAATAAATTAAATTAAAAGCTAAGTACCTAAGTACAAATTAAAGCAATCCTGCCCACAACTTCTTCTTTTCCTACCAAATCATATTAATGCTGCTAATGCATGCGGCTTTCCAATCGATATCAACTTAAACTATCAAAGTGTTTAAAAATTCAAAAATATTATTTATTCACTAAAAACAATCACTTATATTTGTATATAAATATATATTATTTAACTAATTTTTAATATATATTTTTTATTTTAATATATTATGTACTAATAATTAATTTTAGTGTATATCTATCTAATATAATTATTAAAAATTTATATTGTTAATCAAGATAATTAAAAAAAACAAATAATAAATAACTTTCAAATATTAAAAAATATAATAAAAATGGTAAAAGATTTTTTTTTAAAAGTATCAAACATATTTTGTATTTAGAAAATAGCTTGTGTATTTTGTTTTGAATTTTTGTAGAAATATTTTGATAAGTATTTAGAAAATACATAAAGCAAAAACTAAAGTAAAATTTAATCACTATATCTCTTTTTTCAACTTTTAAAAAAATGCGATCATTTACAAAAAAGTTCACTTGACATAAACTTATTAAATTTTAACAATTGAAAATTACATCAAAATCCAATTTTTAAAACTATATTGAAAAGAATATATATATATATATATATATATATTTAAATCTTTCGAAATTTATTTATTATTTATACTTTTTTGAAGTTATTTTTATTAATAATATAAATTTTCGAATGTTAATTTAATAGTTTACCCATCGATAATATTAATCAAATCAATAAAAGGGATGAGAGAAACATGTGGCACAGGAGACTACTTATATAATCTTTACTTATAATGATGATGATGTTTTATCGAGATGGATGTTTTCTTAGTATGTGTTCATGGTCTATTTACTTATTGTTTTCTATTGTATTGTTGTTTTAATCTCGGACCCTTTGTTTGGGTCTTGGTGAGTTCCTGAACTATATTAAAAAAAAATATAAATAGATAATAAAAATATTAAATAATATAAATAATAAATATATCAAATATTTATTTTATTAGATGTGTTAATAATTATTTTAATATTAAAATTTAGATAAATAATTTAAAGATATAACCGATGACTATTCAGATATCCTTTTATGGTAGTTTTGAATCAACAAGACACAACATAGTAGTGGTTACATAACAATAAAAAATCAAAATAAAACTCTACCTCCAAGTTATAACTCTAACTAAGTTCAACCAAGTATTTTAAATTCATGCGCGTACGTTTCACTGTCATCGCTTCTTCTTTTTCGTTATCTTTCTCTTTTGTTATTGTCATCACCAACAATACCAATATTTTACTAACATTTTTATTGGTTCTGATTTTTTCTGGTGCCATCATTAAATAATTTCAGTTTATTTCTTAATTTAATTAAGGTTCATTTGGATCAAAAAATGATTTCGATGTGTTTTTGTTGATGATTGAATTTTTTTTACTACTTGTTCAAATTTGAACTAATTTTAGTTCATTTGTGAATTAATTTAAGTTTACTTGATACTGCTAATAAGTATTGACCAAATTTTTTATTCTTTAAGTAATTTTGGTTTATTTCTTAGTTTAATTGAGGTTCATTTGGATTCAAAAATAAATTCGATGTGTTTTTATTGATGATTGAGTCTTTTTTACTGCTTGTTCAAATCTGAACTAATTTCGATTCATTTGTGTGTTAATTAAGATTCACTTGATGCTGCTGATAAGTGTTGACCAAATTTTTTATTTCTCAAATAATTTCAGTTCATTTCTTAGTTTAATTGAGATTCATTTGAATCCAGGAATGAATTCGATGTGTTTTTATTGATGATTGAGTCATTTTGACTGCTTGTTCAAATTTGAACTAATTTCGATTCATTTATGTGTTAATTGAGATTCATTTTATACTGCTAATAAGTATTGACCAAATTTCTTAGCAAAAAAGAATGAAATTATTCATTATCACTTTATTCAATTGCATTAGATTCTATTCAATTCTATTCAATTTGTCTTGAAAGTTATCCTAACCTTTGGGACAAATTGTTCATCGACAACGCACTTATACTGCAAATGAACTGAAATATTATTATAACAACACTATTGTATAATAACAAATGAACCAAAAATTGTGCATTTTATAAACACAGAAACTCATATAATTTCGGTGTATTTTTTAGTTAATTATGTTGCAATCACTATGTAATTTCAGTGCATTTGGTCTTGTTGTCCTACACAATTCAAAACTATTCTTCTTCATCCTCCTCCTCGTCTTCTTCTTTTTTATCTTTTATCTTTGTTTCTTCATTTTCTCCTTCTTATTCCATTTTTTCAAAATTTTTCTTGATTTATTCTATTAAGAGGAATAAAATCAAGAAAAAGAGAAACAAATATCAACAAAAAAAATAAATGACCGCAATAACATGAAAAGAAGAGGGGAAGAAAAAACAAAAACAAAACGCAGCAATAATATCACCAATAGAAGAAGAAAAAAAAAGCGCACGAAAAACAAACGCAAACTGAACCGCAATTTCGTTTACGATAATGAAACGTGTGTTGTGAACACGCTACGTATAATAAAAATAAGGAAAAATATGAGGGGCTAATGAAATATTTGTACAATGTGTACAATAAAAGTTTATGGAGTATTAGAGATATAATCATTAGTGTTATCTTTTTCCATTAGTGGAAACTTTTGGGATGAGTGGTATCATGACATGGTATTAGAGCGCTAGATCTGAAAAGTCAAGAATTTGATTGTTAATGAATTATATTATACAAATAGTCCATTATCTCCCTAGCAAGACTCTAAAAATAATTGCTAAAAATATTTGAAACAACAAACGAAATTCATTTATACTTTTACAGTAATTTTGAACCGTCACAAATTTTTATTTGTTAAAAATTATTTCCACTGGACATTGATCTCTTGTCATTTTAAAAGAGGTTAATTTATTTTAGAATATATTATTTAAAGTTTAATTATCTTATAATAAAATTTTTTAAATTTTTTTTCTTTACAGTCATTAAATATTACTTAAAATCAATAAAAAACTCTATTAAATAAAAATAATTTTCATAAAAAACTGAAAATAAAAATTTATATATAATTATTTTCGTATAAAATTAATAATTTAAATTTATTAAATAATAATTTAATTAAATTTATCAAATTAACTAATAATATTTAAAAAAAAGTATTTTGTCTAAAATTCTTTGGACTAACACGTGATATTTAGTATTTACTCCAAGTCTAAAATAAAATTAAACAATCCGTGAATATTACTACTTACTACTTACTGGTGGAATGAACACGAAGAACGCATCCTTCCCCATCACTGCTGTGCCGCAGCCGCCGGAACACACTGCGATGCCAGGGATTCGCCGCCTCCTTGCCTGGTATCCTTGCTGCTTCGCCACCTCTTAGCCGAGCTGTCTGCCTCGCAGACAGATCCCTCAGCGGCCGTGCAAGGTCGTCGCAAGAGCCCTCAGCCTCACAGCCACCATCCAGGTACGCCCTGCCTCGTTGCTTATCTCTCTCTTTCTCTCTCTCTCATGTCTTAGTTCCGTTATCTGATCTAGGTATGAGTTTGATTGAGGATTTGAGTTTTGTTGACTGCGGATACTTGCCATTCTTGTAGATTTTTGTATGCGATGAAGTTGAATGCTTTGAGCTCTTAGCATATGTAGTCATGAACTGAGCACAATATAATTTTCGTGATAAATTAAACACTATACTTTTCTGTGGTGGCCTTAATGAACTTTCTCTTTCACTGTAGTCCTGGTATATTGACATAATGGCAGAGAAGAATTTTGTACATTGAACAATTGTTGCCAATTGTAGAATTGTTAGTACTTGCTCTGTTTCTTAATAGATGTGATCATATATAAAGCTCTAACTTTTTTTTCGCTGTGGCATTTTGCTAACAGTTTTGGCTTTATAGGCTACTATATTATCTTCGATCACACTTATTTTATCTGCTATGTTTGTGCTGTTTGTTGAATAAAAACCTGTGTCATGGAAGCTTCAGATCATATAGTTTGCTTTTGTGCTAACTCTCCCCTTTATTCAATAATGTGATATTAAATAATTGCAAAATACATCAGTTACTTTAATAGTGTAGTTCTAAGAATATCCAACTTCAGGTCTGTTTTCTTCACATGTATAATTATTAATAATTTATCCATATTTGTTGACTGCCATTTTGTAAACTGTTTAGATCTGGATTTTATCATTGAAACAGGGCGTGTTTCATGAATTGTGGTTTGATGGGTCTGAAGAATAGATTTTATTCTTTAAACTTTCTTTTTGTCCTTTGTCTTCAAAATCGGAACTTAGTCAACTTACAGATATTAATTTGGAGATGAAGTTGAATGTGTGGATTTGATTTGATTGGAAGAGTTGTTTTCAAAAGATAATGATTCAAAATTTCAAATAGATTCTCTTCTCCTTTGAAGGCCAAACCATTCGACGAAAGAGAAAACAAAATCTGTGCCTTAATACACTGTCACTGAGGAAGCCCCTCAGATAAACCCATTGCGTCTCCTTTTAGTTCAATGACATTCAACCCAGAGTGAGACATAACTTACCAAACATGTCAGCCACAGCACCTGAGGCCCGTCAATGGCACTGGGAGAATGCTGCTGCCGGTGGCACAGCTGGGTTTGCCACTGTCGCTGTCATGCATCCCCTCGATGTTGTCCGCACTAGGTTCCAAGGTCTTTGTTTTTCTTTTTTTGCATTTTTTAATTTTCTTTTTGCTCAAATAAATGGATATTTAATATTTGTCTTGTGTTCAGTGTTTTATGGGATTATTATTTGATTTGCAGTTAATGATGGCAGAGTCTCTCATGTTCCCAATTATAAGAATACTGTTCATGCAATTTTCACCATTGCTCGATCTGAGGTTTGTTTGTTTACTCATTCCACCCAATGCTAGCCATTTTTATCAATCAAGGATACAATTTTCGACAGTTACTTTACTTCATAATATTTCATTATTTTCTGCAATGCAATATTTAGAGTGTCCCTAATAATTAGTTTTTCTAGGACCACGGCTATAAATTGTTACAATATAGCATTTAAGACATATTGGCATTTGAAGAATTCTGCTTGTTAGGAGTTTCATGTTTTTAAGAAAGGAATTCACTGTAGATTGTGCAACTGGGCTTGTGTAAATTATTGACAGCTTTACCTATATATGGTTAAGACATATAGCTGGTGGTTAGGATAAGTCTTGCAAATTTGAAGAAAATAGATAAAATCATTATAGGCTTGGTCTACGCTAGCACCTAGGAAACTTGGTGGTTTATCATGTCATGTGCTAGTCGCACCCAGATTTTATTTTATTTTATTGTATTGTTTTGTTTTGCTTTCTATTTTGATTTTTTTTTCCCTGATTGGGTTATTTGTCCCTGTTGTTTGTTGATTAATGGTTGCTGATCCAAACACTCCTCATTTTTTCACCTTGTTCATAGTCTTACTTTTATTTTTATTAAGATGTATGCAGCTAAGATAACTGACGTATGGTTCAATACCCTTGGCTTTTACTTATCGTTCAGGAGTTGTCATTGAATATGTAAATAGCAGTTTGTTGTATTTATATTCCCTGCTTTATCTTGCAGGGATTAAGAGGATTATATGCAGGTTTTCTTCCTGGGGTTATTGGGTCGACTATTTCATGGGGCCTATATTTCTTTTTGTGAGTTTCAATTCTGAACGTTAAATAATTAATCGTATTAAGTTAACTAGAATGATATTATATGTTATGATACACTGTGGAGTTTGTATCCTTAATTTTATTCTTGTAGTAGGCATCCATAGATTCCAAATATGTATAATGTGATCTTGATTTATTCAGTCTGAACTCTTAAAAGTCTCCCTCACGCACACATGCGCGAGTCCGCGTGCACACATACACACATGCACACACCTACAGAGGAATGGATTCTTTTGTGAATTTTCCATCCCCTAACTTCTTGATCAGCTATTAATATTTACATGTGACTAAGTTAAAATTTCTTAATTACAGTTATGATAAAGCCAAACAAAGATATGCTAGGAATAGGGAGGATACACTGAGCCCAGGTCTTCATCTTGCCTCAGCTGCTGAAGCAGGAGGTTTGGTGAGTGTTCACAATTCCATTATCATGAATGGATTGCCACATGCGTGTGCTCTATGTGTATGCACATGTTTTTGTATATTCTTGGTTAGGGCTTTGCATAATTTCCATGTTCAATTCAAAATTTTTTCTTACATCGATCCCAAGGAGTGGCGAAGGGTGGTAAGTAAAGTGTATTAGAGATTTGCCAATGAACTTTATTATGATAAGAGTGTGAGAATGGATTAATGGAACTATATTTAAGTTTACAGCTTTGTTATCTTTGTGAAAATTTTTAATATATTGTTAAGCTTTTATAGTTGAATGATTACTGATTAGGATTCCAAAGCCTGCTAAATTTACTATCATTTGATTTCCATTGTCTTCTGTCAGGTGTGCTTGTGCACAAATCCTGTTTGGCTGGTAAAAACAAGATTGCAGCTTCAGACTCCTCTTCATCAAACACGACCATACTATGGGATTTTTGGTCTCATCTCCATCTTAATTTAACTTCATTCTCAACTGTTCACTTTAAAGATTTTTTTTCTTCTCAAAATATTCATGTCATTAGAATACATTTCTTGAAGTTATAAATTTAGCTGAATTATTATTTTAACACGCAGGACTTTCTTAATTGTAGTAATCTTCTGCCCACTTCTGTTTACAGTTACTACCTGTGTCAACTTTTAAGTGGCTTTTACAGCTTTGGTCTTTTAGACAAGAATCGAGAAATTGTTACATTCTCTTGAGTATAGAGCAAAAATGGTTTGCTTTGGTTAAATTATCCTGTCTCTTCTCATTAATTTATTATTACTTTATTAAGTTGATGTAATACTTTATACTTATGAAGTTAAACATTGCAAAAGATAATTAATGCTTTGTATGTATTTATAAATTATAAATAATTTTTGAAAAAAATAATTTCGCAAAATCAAACTTAAAAGCAGATAGATGGAGTACTATCAAAAGTTGCATAATGGCTCTCTTTCACCACCTGTTTAGACGATAATATTTGATTCAGTATTTATCTTTATCATCCAAAAATGTTGTAGCAATTCGTTAGTCACTACTATTAATCATCAATGTTTGGTCCTTAATTTGCTAAGTAATGTATGGCATAACTATTCATTGTATTTGTTTCACAGCGTTTTGTTCTATGATGTTTATTTTTAGTTTTTAAAATTAGGACGAAAAAGGAAACTTGTTTTCAACTTTACTTGTATATATTTTAAGGGAATCACTTTGTTTCAGCATGGGAATGATCAATTAGAATGTAATAGTCAGGGTTTGGGTATTTTACTTATTGTGGTTGTATTAATTTTGCTAACCTGTCATACAATTTTTGTTTCTTGTCTGAAAATATCAGATGCATTTAGGACCATAATGAGGGAAGAAGGTTTTAGAGCACTCTACAGAGGAATTGTTCCTGGTCTATTTCTGGTATGTTGATGTTTGTTATTTTCCAACTCTGTCTTGGCTCTTGTAAATTTAATTATTGATTGTTGATTGATTTTCTCCATCTAGTGGGATAAGGCTTTGTTATTATTGTTGTTGATACTTGTGAAATCGTGTCTGAAAAAAGATAACGTTGTTATTCACCCAATGTAACATATGATAAAGATCTCTCTTTTCGATTGATCCAGTCTGTGACGAGCATTGCCTCTGTAGCAGGTAGCCACTATGAACTTACAGAATTTGCCAATTAAAGCCATAGACTATCCAAAACTTTACAAATAGATCCTGTCCTCCCTTTTCTGTTTACTGCTATATTGCTAACGTAATGCGTTTGACATCTTATTGTCATCCGAGCAATGGCAGGTGACATAAGATTTGGTCATATGACTGAGGTTCACGTTTATTCCAGGTTAGGGAAAAGTTTTTCTAACATTTTTCCCTATATATTTATTATTTTTTCTTTATATCGTGTAAAATACTAAAGTCATATCATCATGAACCATGATATTTGTCATTCTCAAACTTCTTGTTAGAGATAGAAACCCATTCATAAACTTCCACCTAGAAATTTAAACATTTAGGAGAGTTGAATTGTGACGTAGCATGAGAACCATTGAACAAGAGCTTAAGAATTTGATCCTTGTCTTGCTCATTCTTATAAGAAAACAAAGAAGTTGAACTTCAAGAGGACCTTTCATCAGAGCTTACTTGCTCTTCCATTGAGGCTCAGATACATTACACTATTGTCATCCTTGTTCCATGTTCCTAACAATGGTGGCATTGAACCTGCAAGGACTTCAGTGCTCGTATTAGGCATGTGTCTCAGGAGGTACTAGGTTAGAAAGTGTAGCTGATAAGTGTTATGTGTTATCTCTTCCTAACCTGAGTATTTAGTTATTTTAGAGTTATATTGGATCCATGAGTCAGATGAGTGGGGAATGGTTAGTGCTCCACTATCTAGGAGTTATGCTAATCAGAGCTTGTGCATAACTACCTGTATAAGATAGGATCAAATAGTGGGCCAAGTCTTTCAGAGATGATTTACTATCGGGCCGGTAGTCCATAACACCAGTTATGATAAATTTTCTGAAATGTTTAAGCCGAGTTGCTTTTCAATATACTATTGTTATTATGAGGGTTCTGTTTTCTCTTGTGTGTGGAAGGAGCAACCTAGAACTCATGGCTATACTAATTATTAATACATGCAACTTTTTGTCTTTGTAAGATTTATAGAAGGCTCAATTGTTTCTTGTTCTTCAGCAGGTCTCTCATGGGGCTGTTCAGTTCACAGCATATGAGGAGCTTCGTAAAGTTATTGTAGACATAAAGCACAGGGGAAGTAAAAGGCATCTTCAAAACCCGGATGATCTGTTGGTAAGTAAATAATGGTTGGATTAGAATTACAGAGCATTGGACCATTTACATTTATTAAC
Source organism: Arachis hypogaea (assembly GCF_003086295.3). Taxonomy (NCBI): domain Eukaryota; kingdom Viridiplantae; phylum Streptophyta; class Magnoliopsida; order Fabales; family Fabaceae; genus Arachis; species Arachis hypogaea. The sequence goes on along the minus strand of NC_092036.1, from coordinate 1,288,055 downwards.
CCATTGTTTGATCATTGAAATTGAATTGAATGTCACTTATATAGGTCTGAGTTCTTGTTCCTATGTCATTGCTCAACTCGAGATCAAGTGACATTCCAAGAGTGATGAGTGATGACTCTTAAGGTTGTATCGTGTGCACAGATAATATTGACCTGAGTGTTTAATATGTGGTATTAGATATGATAGGATAAGTAAACACTACGCTAGATGTTAAGATATTATTCATTGTCTGTTGTATTCAGTATGTTGTTTCAACATATCTACAATGACTGTTATACATCATATTGTTGCAGTCTGGTGTATTAAATAAATATTTTTAAAATGTTTAATGCAAAAGAACTTTTTACAGTCCTCAGTTTATCGTGTTCCAGTGCTTTGAAATGGGTTTTAGACATTTTAATGTTCAATATCAACTATGGACACAGCTTGGGTTAAGTTTATTAATTTTTCTTTTCTTTGGTATTCTGCTTATGGTGTATGTGTGAGATATATGTATTTAGCATATAAGATTGGCATATTTTGTGTGCTTTATCTTCTGGGATTTAGCCTCTTGTATGTTTTTTTCTTTTGCTTTTTGTGAGGATATTTCTGCTATTTACCTGGGAAGCATGACACGGGGAGAACCTTCAGAAGGAAAAGAATTAGGAAGTCCCTACTGTTGTAACAGAATTGTCACCTGGCAAGCCTAGTGGGGAGGGTTTGAGATCCAATGGTTATTCTTTTATGGGTGTGAGAGGACAGAAGGGATATAAGGGAGTGAGTGGGAATGAGGGAAATCATGGACGGCCTTTTGAATAAAATCAAGCTTTAAGGAGAGACGGCAAGACTCTTGAAATTCTCTGGCGATGTCATCTTTCTCTATGAATTCTATCAAAACCCTGAGCTTACTTTATTTCCCCCTTTTTCTCACTGTTACATTCTTGTCTCTCTGGGTTTATCTTGGCGCCAGTTGTTATTATGGTTTCTTGCCCTTTTGTACTTTTTCTTGCTTTTCTAATTAACATATTTCCTTTTTTCTATTGCTCTGCCTACATTACCCCCTTTGGATTCGGCCCTTCTCTTGTCCCTTTGTTAATGCAGAATGCTTGTGCATCGAGTTGTCATTTTTTCCAAAATTTATTTAAGCCTGGTATTTAATACGTTGTTTAGCTTCTGGCTATATGATGCTTATAAATGATTGATTGAAGTTGTTTGATGTTCAACTTTGCAAGCTTTCTTCGATACTCGAGACTTTAGTGTTTTTATAACTTTTCACAGAATTCTGCTGATTATGCTGTTCTTGGGGCAACATCAAAAATTGCTGCAATACTTCTAACCTATCCATTTCAGGTACAGTTTCTTGTATCCTCCTCTTTGAAAGAGGGTTCTATATTTTTGTGTCCTTGTCTCGTCGAACATGATGGATCAATCTTTGACAGCATGCTTGCTTGCTCCTTTTTTTTCCAGGTTATGAGATCTCGATTGCAGGTACAAGAGTTGATTAAAAGATATGGATAATAGATAGCACTTTTGGTTTAATAGTACAAATTTCTCATAGGCAAATCGAAATTTCTTTCTCTGCAGCAACGGCCTAGTGCGGATGGGGTTCCAAGATATGTGGATAGTTGGCATGTTGTGAAGGAAACTGCAAGGTACATACCACATTATAAGTTATAACCCATTTCTTTGGTTTTGCATGTTTCATTGAAAACCAAAATGTATGCATTTAGTCTTTTTTCAGGGATTAAAATGTTGAAACAAAATTCTCTTAAGGACCTCTCTCTCTCTCTCTCTCTCTCTCTCTCTCTCTCTCTCTCTCTCTCTCTCTCATTTTTACATTATAGATCCTGTTCTGTTCTTGCAGATATGAAGGTGTCCGAGGATTTTACAGGGGAATAACCCCAAGCCTTTTGAAAAATGTTCCTGCTTCTTCAGTAACATTTATTGTTTATGAAAATGTTCTTAAATTGCTTAAACTAGCAAGGAGGAATGACTAAATATTTTCCTTTTTCATCTTAATTCAATCTCTCTCTCTCTCTCTCTCTCTCTCTCTCTCTCTCTCTCTCTCTCTCTCTGGGTGCCAATCTCCTCTCTTATTTGACATTTATATTTTGAGTACATTCCTGATTCCTCTCTCTCTCTCTCTCTCCCCCCTCCCGCTCTCTGTCTCTGATATTTGTAACATTGGAAAATTGGTTATTCCATCGCATTTTAATGATGAAATTCTACAGAGGTTTAATAATGTGTACACAGTATCCGGAGATTAGGAAGACATTAAGCATGGTTCCCTTCTGTTCATGTTTCTTTGACCTAGCGTGGATGTACAAGTTGATGTTGATCTATGGATAATCTATTTTACATTTTAATTTTAATTTTAATTATATATATTTTATTTTATTTTATTTTTGCCTACTAACATGCACCTCCACGCCTCCACCCCCGTCGCGTCAACTATGTCTATAGTTGACTTGTCTGGAGTCTTCTTCCAGCGCTTCATAGTCTTTGCCGTACACCAGTAGAGCTGCTCATAAAAAAGGTTTCCAAGTGATATGTGTACAAGAGTACTTATCAGGAAATGGATTCTCTCCATTTTTTTAACATTTGAGAGAATAAAATGTGATATCTCACATTTAATTTTATAAGTGGGACCAAAATTAAATAGGAGAGAGAGAGCAATGAAAGATAAGATCCTACACTGGACACTATCTAATTTATTTTTTACTAGAGATGATCCATTTCCGAACTTACCACCTATGGCTTAAAGCTCGTAGGTTATCTCTATGCAGCTACATTATACTTTAGGAATATTTCAAATGTTTCATGGTGATCAGTCATCTTAGTCATTGATTTTTATTATAAAACATAAATTTAATTTTTATGCACTATAATTATAAAATAATTTTACATGTATTTTTAATTATATAATATTATATTCATAAAAATATATTTTTTTATTTTGACAACATAAATAGTTATTTAAAAAAATTAATGTGATTAGTTACAAAAAAAAAATTTAACGTGATTTAACGAATGCATTGTACACTTTAGGCTGTCGGTCCAATTAAATTAAACTCTTTAAGATATATATAATTGATCAATGACTAAAATGATTGGAACACTAGTATTTTTAAAGTATTTAAGAATTTTTATGTACTTTATTTTTTTATTAATTACTTACATTAGTCATTGAGATTTTTAATATTGGACATTTTCTTACAAATTTTAAAATGATGAACCATACAAAACAATTCCAAATGTTTGCTTCTATTAGACAATAGAATCTGTTTTAATTTAATATGTTTTAATCAAAATTTCAATGATTCTTGAGATTTTTTAAATTCTAGACACTAGTTATTACTTTATTTTTGGGATCAAATTGGAGGAGGATAAAATTATTTAATAGAAAAATATTAAAATGATTTAATTTTGATGTGCTAATAGTGTAAAATGTTTTACATAATTGTGCAATCATAACCGTGTTTTTGGATGATTATTTATGTGGTTAATGTAAAAGTAATTATATTTGTTAATATGGTATTATGTGATTAAATACACATGTAAAATTTGAGTTATGTTAGATAGACTCTGGAATGCGAATAATATGAACAATGGGATGCACTCTGGCCAACTAAAACAAAAAATATTCTATCTTATTTATCCATCACAACCCTAGCTTCTCACCTTCCATCATTTTCTCCTTTTACTGGAGCCGCTTTACTCTCCCTTTTCTGTTGTGCTGTCACCAACGCACCTCACCACGGCCGCACCTTTTTCTTTCCTGCGTTGCGCCCCTTGCACCTGTGTCCTTGCTTCCATGCTACTATGTCATGTCTTCGCCACTTCCATCGCGTGCCGCTTTGTTTTGTTCACCCAAATGGTATGACCCAAATAAACATCCACATCTTAATAAAAAGAACCATCTGCATACATAATAAAATGAACATCATGTGGAGCATGTGTATGCAAAATCAAGCAAATCAAGTAAAATACTAATGGTATACTCAAATAAACATCCACTTTAAATTGAAAAGAACCATCCGCATACGTAGTAAAATGAACATCTGACTTAATTGATAAGAGTCGTGAATAGCAACGGTGGCGAGAACATGGAATCTTGAAACAGCAGTGGCTGCGGCTGCACAGCTATCGCGGGATAGCGGCACTCTCGGATGGACAAATACCTCGCGTCAAAGCTCTCACCGGTGGCGCCGTCAAACTATGGATGCGGACCGGCAGGGCATTGTGGAGGCAGCGGCCCTGGAGTCGTGAATAGCAGCATAAGCGGGAGTACGGGATCATGAAACAGTAATGGCTGCGGCTGCACAGGTATCACCGGTCAGCAGCTGCACAGGTATCACCGGTCAGCGGCACTCTTGGACAGATAAGCACTTAGCGTCAAAGCTGCCTTCGGCAGTGACGGCAAAATGTGAATGTGGACCGGCGGAGCACTGTGGAGGCCGGAAATGCTATTATGGTGGGATGGTAGGAACTCTAGGTAGTGTGAATGTATTTAGGGGTGCTAATCTTAAATTTTCAAATTTTAAAATCTGATAATATTTAATTAATTAAAGGTTTAATTACTCTATTGGTTCCTATAGTTTCACAAAATTTTTAATTAGGTCCCTATACATTTTTTTAATTAAATCCTTGCACCAAATTCTTTTTTAATTGAGTTTTTACACTTTTTTTTCTTTTATTTAAGTTTTTGTACCAATTTTTTTTTAGTTAGGTCCCTATTAAGCCAATTACTAACAAGAGGGACATAATTGAAAAAAATTTGTTGCGGAGACTCAATTAAAAGAAAAAAAGTATAGAGAACTAATTGAAAATTTTACAAAACTATAAGAACTAACAGAATAATTAAACTTTAATTAAAAGTCTGAATTTTAAAATTAATTTTACATTTCTTTTTTAATTTGTTGTTCGCGTTATTGAGTATATGTATTATTTTTTTATACTTTCTCAAACAATTTTACATTACCGTCAAAATTAAATTCTTATAAGAATCAATTTTAAAAACCTCAACTTATTTGGATTACTTCTATCTTGTGTTTTTTTTAACCTTTTGATGTTCCTAAAAATGGACAGGACGGGTATTTTCTCAGGAAAAAAAAAATCTAACCCCACCAGCCCAATTCATGCTCCTCTTCAGCTCTTCTTCTCCCTTGTCCCTCATACCAGCGCCTCTCTCCTCTGTCTTTCTGAGCCGGCGACTCCTTCCCTCCACCGACGCCTTGCTATCTCCTGTCGCCACCTCCCGTCGCGCCGTCTTGACCGTTGCTTCGCTGTGTCGTTCCGGTAGGTCCTCTACCCTCTGATCCCTTGCTGTCTTGTTGAGTTGTTATTTTTTTGTAATTTGCTGTGTCTTTGTTGCTGTTTTGTTGAATTTGTTGCTATGTTGTTGAGTTTTTGTTGTTATTGATGATAAACTTTGATGTTGGGCAAAGTATTACATTGCATTGGATGCCTCTCCCAAAAGCAATATAATTCAAACCTGAAACCTGCCTGCAAGATGTGTATATTCAACAATGACACCTGAAAAAAGTGCAATTTATTATTTTTACCACCACATCCAAGATGCAACTCTTGCTTCCTTAAGTAGCAAAATGCATAGAACTCTCTGCAACTCCATGGCATCAATCAACCCTTCTTTGTTCTCATCATAGACATCAAAATCTTGTTTCGCCTCATCATTGCTTTGTTATCTTTATCCTGTCAAATTAAAATTGTTATCTTACTAGTATATGTGCCTGCGCATAGCGCTATGCGCGGGGAAGTGCTAAATCAAACAATTTTATATGAAATTCTTTTATATACCATTTAGAAAAACATTGGACCATGGACTATGCAGACTATATATTGGTAGACTAGATTGACCATATAGCAGTAGAAACTTTGGACTATGCAGGCTATATGTTAGTAGAATTGACATTCTATAGCTGTTTAATAGTACTCTAACTATATATCTACCAAGGTCATTGGTTATCTTTTTTAAATACGAGGCACAGATTAGTTTAACAATTTATTAGGTGTTAACTTGTAAAGATTGAATCTATTAGATTGCTATTTTTTATAACAAGGGTACAAATATTTTCATGTAAAACTCTCCATGCTTCAAAGATGTTTGTGTAATATTTGCTAATTTACCACAAAAAGATTAGAATAAAACCACTAAATCAATATACATTCAAATGATTAAATTGGGGGAAGGATAGATATCACATAAACAGCCACAATGTCAATCTGTTATCCAGGATAGCATATAAAGGTCCCATACAAATGCTCTTATATTTATTGCACATCCACAAGTCTAGGAATTAAAAATTCTTTAACTGACTTACAGAGAAATTCTTTAATGGTAGATTGATGGTGATCTGTGCCTCTATGTCTGCATCACCTCTGTGCAGGTTAAAATTAAGTTGTGTTCATTCTGTTAAGGTGAAACTAAATTATACTTCCTCAAATATATTAGATTCTCCAAGTCCAGCAGTATATTTGGTATTTACCCATTAAGAATCACTGTTTCATTCACCTCAAAATAATAGAACACAAATAAGTTCCTCATTTAGTTAAAGGATAAAACCGAATCAGCCTTGTAGCTTTTCAGCTCCTGCAGATTCCAGTAGCACCTAACCTTGCATTGACAAATTCTAAGAGTAAGTGATCAAAGGACTAAATTAGAATATAGCTCAAAAGATAAGATTTATATTTTTTTTAGAAGTTAAAGGGAAAAATTTTAAATAATAAAAAAAGAGTAAAGAAAAATGAAAGACAAGAAACCAAAATAATCCATTTACAACTAATTAGAAGGTTTTATTCTTCTTTTTTCTTTTCTTGTTAAATTTTATTTTGATTATATATATACATATATATGAAACAACAGCGGTCTGGACCTCAAAAACAACAAGTGGTTAGATCACCATCTCCGGTTTCTCCATTACTACAACCCTTCCCTTGCAAATTGCAGAGTCTTAACTACCTGGTGTGGCCATGGATGGCGCAAACAATGGTGAACCACAAAATCAGAAGCGTGATGAACTTACAGAGTCACTCAATGATCTCTTTAGCAGCATTAGCACAATGATCAAATCGGAGCTTCAGGTAAAAACCCTTGTTCCAAACAATTCCAATGAATTACAAATCGTGTAAACTATCTGAGGATACAACATTATTTGGAATATCAATTTGACAATGGTTTTATGTGAGTTAGGGGACTAATAATCAACTTGAGTTATTAGAGAAGATGAATGTGAGGGTTGCGGAAGAGTACAAAGGTTACGGCGACTTAGCTTCAGGGTTGAGGGTTTTTGTGGAGCAGTTGAAATGCAAGAGTGGTAGCTTCAACGAATATGTTGAGCAGATTGATGCCATAGAGAAGCAAGTAACTGAATTTGAAGTTGTGGTCTCTATGCTTGACAAATATGTGTGTCTGTTGGAATCAAGAGTGCAGTCTGTGTACCAAACTAGGCTTCATCCTCCTCCTAATAATTAGATAATATACATATGTATAGATTTGATTTGGTAACTTGCTTACACAGTGATTTTGAGTCTTTTATCATGTGTTAACCAGTTAAAGACTGAGAGGTTGTATTGTATTAGTAATATACCGGTGCTAGTATATTTTCCATGAAGTAATTTTATTACAAATTAATTACTTTCATCTTGGCTTTCTTCCTGAGAGACATGTTTTATGCAGGTTATAATCATTGCTTTGTCCTCAAAATTGAATTTAGTAAGTGTCATTGATAAACAGCAAGAAGATAAAACGACCAGAGTTTAAATTTAACTCAAAGGAATAATTACACAACCAAACAAATAAGTTATCAAAACATATGAATTTGATTAGTTGTAAAAATATTTATAGTATTAGTGTATTAAAATTAAACTCATTGAAATGCTTAAATATTTATGTGTAAAATTCAAATTATATTTCTGTTATTTATGTTTTGGTTTCTTACAAAATATACTTTATTATTTATTATAATTAAATTGAAGTGAATAAATTTTAATAAATAAATTAGAATAATGTTAGCATGATGAACTATGATAGAGATCTATACTTAGAAGATTGCACGCGTTATCCACTTGTCCCCCACTTCTCCAACTCCTTCCTGCACAGCAAATGCCCTAGCCTCCACCAAAGAAAGCAAACCCTAGCAGCCTCCACCAATCGTCGTCGCCGTCTGTCGGAGTGGGAGATTGCTGCCGCCGTCCGTCGCACTCAAGAACTACCGTCTTCGTGCTCTCGGGCCTCTTGCCGGATCCTCCGCGTCGTGTGCTCGCATCTCGCCTCTCTCCTCTGTGCTCGGCTGCTCACGCCTCCCTCCGCCAGTGAGTGCTCGAGCTGTGCGCGTTGGTTGCTGCTCGTCGTCCGTGGTTGTCTCTGCTCGAATCTGCCTCCCAGTGTCACTCGAGTCTCGTCTCAGTCACTGGCATCTCGTGGTTCGCCTGTCTCGTCGCCGGCGGCAGAAGCAACTCGTGGGGTTGTCTCTTGCTTCGTCGCCTTCCGTGGGGTGGTCGCTGACTCGCCGTCGACCGTTGGTGAGTCCCTGCACCATCGCTTCCCTGTTCTCTCTTCTCCAGATTTTCCTTCTCCCTGTATTTTTGCATGTTGCTGAAAAAATTGCTAATCAATAAATTTGCCTTGTTGCTGATCTAACTGTTGCTGTAAATCGGGACTTTACTGAGATTTGTTAAATTTGTTGCTGTAACTTGAATTTGTTGCTGAATTTGTTGCTTCCCAGTCACAGAATCATAACAGAATGCTCAGTCAGTGCTTGGTTGATTGGCTTTGCTCACTGATTGCATTTGATGATAGATTTTAAATTGATAACTTTTAAATTTTAAATTTGCACTGCCCATGTTACTGATTCACTGTTCCTTCAGTGCTTTTTTGTTGTTGTTAATCATTGTGATGAGCTTTGTTAAAATTGGGTTGAAAAATGTTAATCTTTCTTCATTTTTCATTGTTCTTAACTTCTGTTCTTATTAAAAAAATTGCAATTGGTGATCTCTTGATTTATTATATGCTTCATGTTTTTAATTTCACTCTGCTTCTAGGCTTTGAAATCAGTTTATGATAACTGTGATCCAATTATTTAGTTGGATAGCTGATGTAATTATTGAGTTTAAGAGATTGAGTTTTTCTGTTCTCATTATTAGTAAGACATAGATAGTTTAGAATTTCCTATTTCTTTCCCTTCTGAAGTTCGTTATTTCAAAAGGTTCAGTGTTGGCTTCAACTTTCAAATGGGAATTAGGAGCTGGTGAAGATAACATCTTCTGGAATTGAGTCTGTTGTTTCACTGCCTGATGAGAAAGTAAGATATGATCTAGAATTGCGATAGTACACAGTGATGTTTTTTCCATTTGGCTGGACTCAGTGAGACAACTGGGAAATATTCTTGTTTGGTCTGATTAACTAACTTCAATATTTAACCTTGTTAATCATATCTTGTACAATTCAGATAAAAGCAGGGCCTATTTTGGTTGCCATAAATTCCTTCAAGAAAGTTCCTCTGTATGATAATGATTATATTAAAGCCTACAAGTATAAAAGAATTAAAAGAGCCTGTTTTGTTTTCCTTTTTGACTCAATTACGTTAAGGTAATATTATCTATCTTTAACTTGTGCACTGCAATTATTTTGCATATTTTGATGATTAATTACATTTAGTTGGTGATAGTTTGTGTAGGGTTTTAAATTTGAAAGATATTTTATGATGTTTATTTATAATTTACTTATTATTTTATCATGGAACGGTTTTTCCGGTTGAACCACGGTTAAACCGGTTAGACCAGTAAACCAGTGAACCAGTGATTAGAGCAGTTTGATGACTGGTCCGGTTTTCAAAACCTTGGTGTGATTATAATTAGATAATAGGCTATGTTAGAATTGACTGTTAATTGCCTAATTGATTAATTGTTAATAGGCTCTGTTGCTGCAGTGTGATTGTTAATTTCTTAATTGGAATTGATTGCTAATTGCTTAATTGATTCTCACTATTATTGTGTCAAATTAAGATATTATTGTAGTATTGACTAATATGTCTATTTTCGTATTAGTTATTTTAGAAATTGAGACTTGATTGTTGTTAAAGTGTAGGTGAAGATATATATTTCAAAATTTAATTTTAAGTTTTTGACTATTTCATATTTTTATTTAAGTTGGATCGGGTCAGTCGGTTCAACCTGTAATCCACTGGTTGAATTAGTGACCTGATAGTCTCGATCACCGGTTTGGTTCTGACAACTATGCCTTATGCTACTCTTTGGCCCCTCCAGTCTTCGCTATCAAAAACGACACCGAATTTGGAACGAAGCTGCATCATCAGTCACTGTAAGCTCTTCCCTCCCATTCCTCTGTTTCTAAGTACTTTGCATAAAACCTACACATACCCACAATCCAAATTTGTATTGCTATAATCTATTTCATCAATGCCTTCGATTTCAAGAAGCAAAACGATGGTGGGTATGTTTCATAGGTACCTAAACTATCTGAAAAGTCCTTCCTTTTCGACATTAACCCTTCAAGCTCCACCTCAAACTGAAGCCACGCTTCAATTGCCAGTTTTTTCTTCTTTTCAGCACTCCCCTTGCCATATTTCAAGATCACATGCTTCTTGTGTTTACTTAATTCAGTCTTCATCACTGCATATTCACTCTTTTGGTAAACATGTTGTTCCAATGCGGAATTATTGTTCAGAAACTGTCTCAGTGATCCAAAATTCTAGCTTTAGTGTGAATGTTGAAGAAGTTAATGGTTTAGAGAGCTATGTTGATAAAGTTTACAACTCTCTGATGGATAGTTCACTAGGTTTTAACAATTTGGAAAATGCCCTTGATCAATTGGGTGTTCCATTGTCTACCCCATTGGTCACCGGGGTGTTGTATAGGCTTCGTTATGATGAAAAGATTGCATTTCGGTTCTTCACTTGGGCTGGCTGTCAACAGAATTATTCACATGAGCCTTGTGCTTATAATGATATGATGGACATCTTATCTTGTACTAAGTACAAGACTAAGCAGTTCCGGATAGTTTGCGACATGCTGGAGTATATGAAGAGGCATAACAAGAACACGGTGCCAGTTGAAGTCCTCTTGACGATTTTGAGGAGGTATACAGAGAAGTATCTGACTCGTGTGCAGAAGCTTGCGAAGAAGAAGAGGATAAGAGTGAAGACGCAGCCAGAAATAAATGCATTTAACTTGCTCTTGGATGCCCTGTGCAAGTGTTGCTTAGTTGAGGATGCTGAAGGTCTGTATAAGAAAGTTAGGAAAAGGATCAAGCCGAATGCAGATACACACAATATATTGGTTTTCGGCTGGTGTAGGGTTAGAAACCCGACTAGGGCAATGAAATTCCTGGAAGAGATGATTGAATTGGGTCATAAGCCTGACAATTTCACTTACAACGCCGCCCTTGATACCTTTTTCAAGGCAGGCATGATAACCGAGGCACTAAATCTTTTCGAATTCATGAGAACGAAAGGTTCAACCATATCTTCTCCCACTGCAAAGACTTATGCAATTGTAATTGTGGCGCTTGTGCAAAATGATAGAATGGAGGAGTGTTTTGAACTTACGGGGCATATGATTAGCAATGGTTGCCTTCCTGATGTTTCAACATACAAGGATATAATTGAAGGGATGTGTTTGAATGGAAAGATAGATGAAGCTTACAAGTTCTTGGATGAGATGGGAAATAAAGGTTACCCTCCAGATATTGTTACTTATAATTGTTTCCTCAAGGTCCTTTGTGACAATAAGAAGTCTGAGGAAGCCCTTAAACTATATGGAAGAATGATTGAATTCGGTTGCCTTCCTAGTGTTCAGACTTATAATATGCTGATTTCAATGTTTTTTGATATGGATGATCCTGATGGAGCATTTGAGACTTGGCACGAAATGGAGGAGTGAGTTTGCAGACCGGACACACACACTTACTGTGTGATGGTTGAGGGGCTATTTCGCTGCAATAGAATTGACGACGCTTTTATTCTTTTGGAAGAAGTGATAAACAAGGGAATAAAGTTGCCATATAGGAAGTTCGATTCCTTTTTGATGCAACTCTCGACAATTGGTGATCTCCATGCCATTCACAGGCTTTCAGATCACATGAGGAAGTTCTATAATCATGCTATGGCAAGACGTTATGCACTAAGCCAGAAGCGTAAGAGCATGAGTTTGAGAGGAAAGTAATAAGTTCTTGATTGGTTTTGTGCTACTAATTGTCAAGTTAGGACAGCTCTTTTCATGATAGGTTCAATGAATATTACCTGCAACCATGGCAGGTTTTTCATGATTTCATACGCCTTAAAGTTCATCACTGCACCATTTATTGGACTATTTCATGACAACAACTAGTTGCGGTTTTTGTAGTTCAAATTCTGGTTCAAAGCTACACTGCAAGTCTTACCTCTCTTAACAGTTGAACGACTACGCCCAGCATTTACATATGTTCATCAACTCTTAAAGAATTGGTTGAATGTTGGTTATTTGGAAGGTTCTTTTGTTCATGAAATCTTGAAGGATTTGGGGTTCCATGAAAACCAGCTTAAGATATATAAATCTGCAGAAGAATGCAATGATCTCTTCACAAAAGGAAGTGCTAATGATGGTATCGATGCGGCTTTTGACGAAGTCCCTTTCGTGATGCACCTTCTTGGAACTTATTGCTCCAAGTATGTCATGGTTGAGCCAAGATTTAAAACTGGTGGTTTTGGCTTTGTAAGTTCCATCTATCCATTGCACCACTTTTTATATATATAAAATGATAGTTAAAGATTTTCAGACGATTTAATATTTTTTTTTGGTGACAGACGATTTAATATGATTTACCAAATTAATATCTAATAATTTCTAATTATCATCTTCACATAAAAACAACTGAATCTGAATCTGAGATTTTTACTAATTTTTTTATTTTTCACATGTAATTGTCTTCACATGAAAATGAAAATGACTAATGAGAATCAAGAATTTTTAGATGAGAGAATATCATGTCTTGAATTTTTACTAATTTAATGGCTACTCATGTGCAATTATATCTTCATATAAAGATAATAGTTTCGAACCTTCACATAATTTATGTGTTCTCATATATAATCAATAATTTGATAAACTTGTTTCAATAAAAAAAATTTATCGTAAAAAAATTACAATTTAAAAATGTAAAATTTTAAAATACATATGATAAAATAATTTTATAATAATTTAATTATTTTTATTATTTTATGTAAAGAGAATTTTATTTATTAAAGTTTAAAAAATAATATTAAAATTAATAAATATTTCAAATTTAATATTATAAAAAAATAAAAAATTCATATAAAGACTAATTTGATTCATTTTTTAAATTTTAGGAATAAAAATGTCTTAGGTCTAGATTTTTAGAAATTATTTTTTATTATAAATAACTTTTTTACATGTCAAGTGACACGTGATGTGTTAGGTGTTACTGATCTGACACGTCAACCAATCATCTTGTGACACGTGACATTAACTTACCATATCATCATGCCACATGACACATTATCATCTAACTAATGGAAGGATCAATTTGATTTACATTTTATCTTTTAAGAACCAATATGACTAAAAAAATTTTTTGAAGACTAATTTGAAGAATGAATAATCTTTCAGAGACGAATTTGACTATTAACTCAATTAACTATTAAAAATAACAAATACACAAATTGACCTCAAAATCCAGTACTCCAGCTATATGTTAGGCCGCATTTTGGTTGTTAATGTTTTCTGATCAAATGTAATCCTTTCGTTCAGCCATGTATACTTTTAAAACCATTCAAAACTCAAAAATTTAGAATGAAGGCAAGGATCTCGGCTACACGCTTTATATAGCATTTCAACACATCTTATGTACTTTGTCCGTTTTTTTTATTATGCATATATCTCGAATATATAGTATCCAATTACCGCATTTTAGATATATTTGGGTAGTAAAAATTTAGAATGAAGGCAAGGATCTCGGCTACACGCTTTATATAGCATTCCAACACATCTTATGTACTTTGTCCGTTTTTTTTATTATGCATATATCTCGAATATATAGTATCCAATTACCGCATTTTAGATATATTTGGGTAGTACATTTAACTTAATTTAGGACATTGTATTCAGGATATGTAAATACACTTCATATTACACATTTTTGTTAATATTATATTTAAATAATTTAAATAAAAAAATCCGGCCAACAAAATCGATAAATATATAGAAAAAAACTAATATTTTAATATAATTTTTTTAAATAAATGGGACAAAAATTACAGAATAACATTCTAAAATAATATATCTACTATATTTAACCGTAGTTATGACATAGTATATTATAGTAATAAGATTTTCTTTTACCACAATTTATAAAATTTAGTGAGTATTAAAAGGTATAACAATTCTAGTTTATATTAAGATTATAACACTCAAAATTTCACTATACACTACAAGAGAATTCAATTAGAAAACACACGAAACTTTGAACTTGCTTCGTTGTTTCTTGCCATATGTATAGTAGTTTTCTTGGTGTATTGAGACTTCAGACCATCTCATATATATATAGATTATAGGCAATGAGTTCTCACATCTAAAGTAGGGCATTAAAATTTCAAGAAGACATTGATGGTGGAGTGGTTGTTGGAGATATTATTAATTAAAAATATAAGTTATGACATCATAATTTTCTAATAAATGGTATCGAAGTTTTTTGTTGCCTATAAATAAGAGATGATCTAAAGTTTTAATACACCAAAAAAAAAAAAATACTAAACACATAGCAAGAAACAACGAAGCAAGTTCGAAGTTTCGAATATTTTTTAAGTAATAAGTTCTCTTCTAATGTAGTGATGTAATATTGTAGTGAATGTGCCAATGAATTATAATTTAAATAATAGTCTTTTCATACTCAATTAAAAGGTTACAGGTTCGAGTCTCTTATCTCTGGTAAAATATATATATATATATATATATATATATATATATATATATATATATATATTGTAGTGAATGTATAGTAAAATTCTGAGTGTTGTAACATATATATACTAGAATTTTTTTGGTTTCCCACGGTATCCCCCAACCCGACAGGTCGGGGACTAATCCGCCGCGGTACTGAGCTCCATTTAAGGGTTTGTCGCTGGCCAATGGGTTGCTGCATGCACAAGGCGAGATTCGAACCCCCGACACTTGCTTATACCCTCCACTGAATATTTAAATGTATACAATCTTTTTTTTTTGGTATATCTTGTTAGACAAAGCCTTGATAAACATTTTTTTTATTCAAGTTTTTCACAATAAATCAGCAGTTTTTTTATCAATTACTTCTCTTAATATGTTGTTTGCCAAACATAATTGAATTGTACTTTTTGCTTTTGCCACATTGTCTCTATTATTCCATTCATAGTCCAAGTTATGTCTTGCTGATCTAACAACGTTTGTACCTTTAATTTTTATAATTGAAAGTCATTAAATCTTTAAATTTTATCATTTTAAATTTAAATTTTTTGATCGACATCTTATATTAAGGTAAATTTTTTTCTAATATAGAAAATTAGACAAACCTACAACTACGCAAAGTATACGAAGAATTGAACTTTTACTCTAAAATAAAGTGACTTTGCTACCATTTATTAGGGATAAGATAGAGTTGGAACAAAAGCAAACTAAATAATTTACGTAGAGAGTGATAAAATTAATATATCAGCAAAATAGGTAAAAAGAAAAAGAACTGAGTAACACCAATTTTTAATATGAAAAATTACCAAAATAAACGGAACAAAAAATAATCACCGGCTAATATTTTCAAAAATATCTACTATATTTAATAGTAGGTAAATTTTATTTAATCTCCTCTAAAATAATATATAAGTTATCCTTTATGATGTGTCATATTTTAATTGGTTATTATCTTAGTCATAGTTGGATTAGTAAGAGAACAGGAGCGAGATAGCGATGACGTCGTTAAGAGATGATAAAAAGAGAAATTACCTGAGAGGACAGTATGGCGATACTTGGAAAGACCACGTGAAGAAAGAATAGAGAAGTGGAAAGGTACTTCAACTAACGAGACTAGAGTTTTGATATTTTAAGAAATTATATCATTACCCATCTCAAATAATAAATTACAAAATAATCTATCTATGATTAAGATAATGACCAGTTAAAATGTGGCACATACATCATAAAAAATAACTTATATGTTATTTTAAAAAGAATTGAGTAGAATTCATCTTAATAGTAATTATAATATTATAGTTTATTATAACTTTTTTTATAATCTCTTTCTTCATTGCATGTGGATAAAATTAATTATAAAATAATCAAACTATTTTTATAATCATAAAAAATAAGTTATATTTGACAAAATACTCAATTATTGAATGTTGTTGATTTCGCTAACAAAAAACGTTAAATTCTTAAATTAATCATCCATCATCATCTTCATTCTCTTAAAGCCCTCAACCAAATACATTAACAATAATCAAAATCATCGTCACCATATTTTCCAACCCTAAAGTTTTATAACCCTTTTTATAATTATTTAAAAAAATTATTATTCATATCTTAACTCAAATAATAAAGTCAAGCCCAAATTAAGTTAAAAGATCCAATCCTAAATTTCTGTAAATCTCTCTCTCACTTTTAGAAGAGATATCTGAACAATCCTAAGATAAAGAGACAGTTAGTCACATCAGAAGTAGAACTATTTCAACAGTAATTATTGGCTCACTTTCTATAAATACTTTGACACACTCAAATACAAAAAAATTCCAATATTCTAAACTTATTTTAATCTCTTACTGATTTAAATATCGAAGTGTCTTACAGGTCTTGCAGATACTACTCCCATTTTTTCAAATACACAACTCAGAGACAACGACTTTCAGAATGTAGTACAAGTCAAAGACCACTTCCATTTAAATTTAGAGTCCAATTCACCACGGTTTCAAATAAAACTCCAAAATTATTATTAATATAAAAAATTAGACAACAAATTATTTATTTTTATAGAATATATATTAAAAATAAATTAAATAATATATATTTATATAAAAATACATAATAATTCATTCACGGCTGATTTTTTTTGTAGTATCCACATGACATTTTTATAAAAATGAAAAAAATATATGTTGGTGGCTGCATGCATGTTTGGTGCATCGATGGCCTACATTTTCTTTTCTCTACAAGCGCTAATAAAAAGTCAAAATAAAAGCACTAGAGAGCCACTTGTGTTTCATGGTCCTCTACTGTTACAACATTTTCGCCATGATCATAGACACCATTTTAGTTTCTCGTTAAACTCTCTACACATAGTATTTTCTTGTGTTGTACTATAACATTAGTTACTAGTTAATTTCTTTCTCAAGAAAACATAATATAATTTCCCCCTATAGAATAGTAATGTCTCTAACAATCAAACTACATCTAACATCCCAACTCAACAACCTCAGACACAAGAGCAAACACAATCTTACCAAATCTATTTACAACATTAACCCATTGATCACTATCAAGAAGTGCAAGGTGAAAAAAAGAATAAAGTGTAATAATAGTAATAAGAATATGATAAAGAGCTCATTGATAGAGCCTGATGGAGGTACATTGGTGGATCTGATAGTGCCGGAAAGCCAAAGATATTCGAAGATGACGGAGATAGAGTCGATGGCGAAGGTGAATCTCACGAGAATTGATATGGAGTGGGTGCATGTGATAAGTGAAGGGTGGGCTAGCCCATTGAGAGGGTTCATGAGGGAGAGTGAATACCTTCAGAGTTTGCATTTTAATTGTTTGAGGATGGAAGATGGTTCTGTTGTGAACATGTCCCTTCCGATTGTGTTGGCAATTGACGATGAAACAAAAGGGAGAATTGGCTCATCTTTGCATGTTGCTTTGGTTGGGCCTCTTGGAGATTGTGTTGCTATTCTTCGAAGGTTAGTCTTTCTTTTTCACCACATTAAATTAAACCCTTCTTGTTTTTAGGTTAGTTTATTGTTCAATACTTGAATTGTTATGAACATTTATTTTAACGATGAAAACTCTGCGTATCTTGTATCGTATCTCGTGTCTGTATCAATGGAACATTTTTTGCAGTATTGAAATATACAAGCATAACAAAGAAGAAAGAATTGCCAGAACATGGGGAACAACTGCTCCAGGATTGCCTTATGTTGATGAAGTGATTACTCCATCAGGGGATTGGTTAATTGGAGGAGATTTGGAAGTTCTAAAACCAATCAAATATAGTGATGGACTTGATAACTATAGACTCTCCCCTAAACAACTTCGGAAAGAATTTGAATCGCGTAAAGCTGATGCAGTTTTTGCATTCCAGTTAAGAAACCCAGTGCATAATGGTCATGCCTTGTTGATGAATGATACTCGGAAGCGACTGTTGGAAATGGGATACAAGAATCCAATTTTGTTGCTTCATCCTCTTGGAGGTTTCACAAAGGCTGATGATGTACCCTTGGATGTTAGGATGGAACAACATAGCAAGGTGATTATACTCCAAAAATAATATAACTGTTGTTGTTGGCCTAGTGAAAATGGTAGAAATTCAGATTCAGATGCAGTTAACTTTCTATAAAGTTGATAATTAAAATCTGTTAAATGACAATTTAGTTAAACATGTTAAATTATTTAACGATTTTTAATTATTAACTTCACGTGAAGTTAACGACACTTCAATTTTTACCAGTAGAAATTGCTCGATCTAAGTATTCATTAATTGTCAAATTAGGTCCTAGAAGATGGTGTTCTTGATCCAGAGACTACCATAGTGGCCATATTTCCATCACCGATGCATTATGCAGGACCAACGGAAGTGCAGTGGCATGCCAAGGCACGAATAAATGCCGGTGCCAACTTCTATATTGTTGGTCGGGATCCTGCCGGCATGGCTCATCCAACTGAGAAAAGGGATCTCTATGATCCTGATCATGGCAAAAAGGTTCTCACCATGGCTCCTGGCCTTCACAAGCTTAACATTTTGCCTTTCAAGGTAACAAGTCTTCGATGATAATATAACTTCTTCAACAACTTGTCCTCTATTTTAAGTTAAAAATATTAGAGGCAATCAAAATTTATTATTATTTATCATCACTTAATTATTAATTTATTTCTTGTAGTTTATTAGTTTTTTTAGTCTAATTAATAACATATTTTATTTTATATTATTAAATATTAATGACTAATTAATTATAAAAAATAATAAATTTTAATAATTTTTTAATTTTTCTCTTTTTAAGTTTTCTTTGTTACTTTCTATAACCTCTGGTATATTTTTTAGGTGAAAACTCAGGTGCAGTCAATTTCACGTGAAGTTAATAGTTAAGAGTCGTTAGATGAAAATTTAATCAAATCAGTCAAATTTTTATCTATTAACTCTCAGCTATCAACTTCATGTAAAATCGATTGTACTTGAGTTTCTATTTTTTTAATTACCGAGAAATTTTAGCTGGACAATACTTTTTCTTTGTTTTTGTCTTATTTTTTAGGAAAATTCCACTCCCCTCCCCTGTGAGATGTTAAAATGACACTCCCCTCCCCTCTATTTTTTAGGGAAAATTCCACTCCCCTCCCCTCTATTTTAAAAGTTAGAAGGGAGGGGAATGTACATTTATAAAATAGATGGGAGAAGAGTGTCATTTTAACATCTCACAGAGGAGAGTGGAATTTTCCCTATTTTTTATCTAACACTAGTCAATTCTTATATTTACACTATAATTATTGGCCTTTTCTATGATGACGATTGTTGCTTTTCTTTCCATATTTGAATTATAGGTGGCAGCTTATGATAATAGGGAAAACAAGATGGCATTTTTTGATCCCAGCCGTGCTAAAGATTTCCTTTTTATATCTGGAACCAAGGTATGTATCTGATTCTCATTATTCCAAGATCTATTTACTATCACGAGTAGCTAGCTAATTCTTCATTTCTTATTGAATTATGATATAGACAATGTATCACATATAGGGGGTGAAAATGGGATGAATCCAGCTAAATTTTGGTTTAAACCAACTTCACTCATATTGTATATATATATGGCTTAAATTTAGACTTGTTATTTTCTATAAGTTTTTTTTTCCAGGTTTGAGTTTGGCCGATAAACCCATAAAATTATTTAAAAAGATTGTTCGTAAATTATAACTCAAAATAAAAAAATTTAAAATATCGAATAAACATTAAATATATTCTATCATTTATAATTCATATTGTAAATCACAATTTATTTATATATCAATCGTAAATTACATATTATAACTATATTTATTTAAAATTTACAAATATAAATTTTTTTTAACAAAAAAATTACCATCTTAATTAATTAGTCTTGACTATTGATTTTTTTTTAGTTTTGTTTGTTGAATTTATTATAAATCTATAGTTGAAACTTAAAAATTCTAATTAAAAATAATTTATTTTTACAAAAAAATATTTTAATAAGTCGATCCAACAAATTTTATAACTGTTTTAAAAGTCTATAACCTAATCTTTTTAACTAATAAACTTAAAAAAAAGCTTAAATTTAACCTCTTTAATGAAACAAATCAAGCCTAAAACGAGTCGAGCATAAGCCTCTATTAGTAGCTTAGCACACTGTCATCCCTAATCACATAAGGTTAAGGTTAGTGTCAAATCATTGCTCTTGCTCTTGCTTGTGTTTCTTGGTTAGAGTTAGCTTCCAAAAAATGTGTGTTCAAAGTAAGTAGTTATAAAATTTTAGTAATAAATATAGGATCTTGGTAACACGCCTTAAATTCTTAAAAAGATAAAAAAAAATTATATTTTAATGCATTAAATGCGTCAAAATTGAAAAAATATACATTATTAATTTCTTAAAATGTGCTCTGATTAGAGTACATAAAATAGCTAAATCCGTAAATATATGATCCATAATATGATTATCTATATTTAAGAGAGGGAAGTGAACACTGAATTGTGAGCTACCCCCTTAAAATGATGTTAATTCTTTAAACTTATTCATTTACATGCATGTATGACTGTGTTTGTTCAAAATAAGAACTCTCTGTCAACGAGAACTGATCACAAGATTTTATTAATATATTTGGATGATTTATTTTGTAGATGAGGGCTTATGCAAAAAATGGTGAAAATCCACCAAATGGTTTTATGTGCCCATCTGGATGGAAGGTTCTTGTCGAGTATTATCAAAGTTCGCAAGCCCAAGAGGCATCACAATAGCCAAAGGTGTTATCTACCTAGATATTAATTAATACATGTTCAATTTTTCGAGTAAATATTTAAATTTCTTGAAGTTTAAAATGAATTAATTTAATTATTGAAATTTAAGATGTGAGTCACTTTGATTCTTTAACATTATTTGCATATGACAAATGTCAAGTGATTCCAAAGGAGGAGTGCCAAAGTTGCGGATCTGGATCTGGGAGTGCCAATTTTTATGCATGGTCTTCCAAAACACAAGCATACATATTCTATTCTTTTTTTAATGTTGTAATATATTGATATTTTCTTATAAAATCATCCTCAAAACTCAAAAGTTAATTGTAGACTTGTAGCTTCACGCAAAATTATTTCATATGAAATCACATCTAGTCCGAAAATCTTTACAAATTACAAAGGCCATTTGAATCTTATAGGTTACCAATGAATCAATTACTTAGGAATTATTAAATTTTATTAAGTTAAAATTCAAAAATTACATAAAACAAAATATAGTGGACTTTAAAATTAAACCTGTAGGACATAATATTACAATAAATAAACTTCTTTAGAAGTGTTGTCTAATCAATTTTTTTAGTAATTAAGTTAAACTGAATTTTGCTATACATGATTTTTAACAGTTTATGTACCTTTTTTTTTCTTCTTCTTTTGAATCTTCTATCTTTTTTTCTTTTATTTTTTGTGTTATTTTAAAAATTTTATAAAAAAAGGAATTAAAAAAAATGTTCAAAACGAAATGGCTAAAAATACACAAAAATGATATTTGAATCGTGTTTAGCAAACTTTTTTCTAAACACAAATATAAGTTCAGAAAGTTTTTCAGGTTTTTTAGGTTTTTGAGTAACAGAAGATGTTTGTTAGTGATTTTATGAAAATTTTAAGAGAGATCAGATCTTTAAAACTACTTTTAATGAAATGAATAAAAAAATTAGTGATGTTACGTGACTAAATTATATATTTTAGTAATTAAATTCAATTAAGGTAGTCCAATAATTTATTAGTAAAATAAAAATGAATTGAAAAAAAAAGAAAAGCATAAAAAAAAGAAAAAAATTGATTAATTTAGTTAAAAATATAATTTATTCACCTAACATTTCTTAAAATAAATTATGAGTTTTGTTAGATAAACAATAATTTTTGTAAACAATGTGAATAATGGATTTTAGAATCCATTCAATAAAGTAAAAAAAACACTCTACTCCAAATTACCTCTTAAACTTTAATATTAGGATAATCATCTGCACACCAAGTGAATTGAACATTTAGCTATTGTTAACTATGCAAGAGTAAATCGAATCAAAAAAAATAATCATCCAATTAAAAATAATGAACATAATCATCTGCGTACCTATTAAATTGAACATTCGACATATCTATTGTTCATATTATTTAGTATTCTTATTGTCTATTTATACTTTTCCATAAATTACATACTATATATAATTAACAAAGAGAGAAGAGTTAGAAACAAATATACAACAATATAAGAACATTTTAAAACGAATTTAGTCGCCAAAAAAAAGATTAAAAAATTACTTAACATAAAATTATTAAATTTTAAAAATTAAAATATTTAATTTTTTACATAATTTTTATAAAAAATCACATCAAAACCTTATTTTTAAAGGTACTTATGAAATCTAATTAATCTATGTCTAATAAGAAATAATTACGTGCAATTATTTTTACGTAAATTTAATCATCGAGAGCAATTAAATAATATTTTAGTTAAACATATCAAATTATTTAACAATTTT
The DNA here is from genome assembly GCF_003086295.3 of Arachis hypogaea. NCBI lineage: Eukaryota > Viridiplantae > Streptophyta > Magnoliopsida > Fabales > Fabaceae > Arachis > Arachis hypogaea. The sequence continues at coordinate 1,265,093 of NC_092036.1, read as the reverse complement.
TAATTAATAATTTTACATAAAAATAACTATATATAAGTTTTCACTATATTTAATATCCAATCATTTTTTTACATTGCTTATTTATCATTTATATTTTCTAAAATTTTATTTTTTTTGTTACCATATTATTAATTATACTTAATTAAATGAATTAAAATTAGAGGAGTGTTCAAAAACTAACAAATTTGTGATTTATAATTCATCAATTAATTATTATTAGAATTTTTAATAGTATAAAATTAAATCTAAGAGTATAAAATTATTTATGGTTTTTTAATAATTAAATATTAACTAAATTTTAATAAAAATGTTGTTTCCTAATTAAAATTATTCTAAGAAGAAAAGACACTTGTCTAGCAGGGGTGAATGTTTAGCAAGTCAACGGGGTCAACATTCAAACTAAGAAGAAGGACCTTGGTTGCTTCCCTTCATCTTCCCCGTTTGACATTTTCATTCCCAACATACACTCATTTACATTCAAAAACCAAAGTTTTCCAACCACACTACCAACCCAATTACCCAAGAATTATAAATAATCATATTACAATACAATAGAAAGGGAATACAGGGTGCAGACCAACACTCAAGAAAGAAAAGAAAGAAAAGAAAAAATACAATGGCAATGCCATTTTTTTCTTCCTCCTCCGCCGAGTCCAACCTCACCACAGCAAAGACCTTCCTCTCGGCGGCCGCCTCCTTCGCCGCCACAGTAATGATCATCCGGTCAGTAGCCAACGACCTCGTCCCCGGCGAGCTTCGCGACTACGCCTTATCCGGAATCCACCGCGTCCTCTCCCGGTTCTCCTCCACCGTCACCATGGTCATCGACGAATTCGACGGCCTCTCCAACAACGAAATCTACGAGGCAGCGGAAACCTACCTCGGCGCCAAAATCTCCCCCTCAGCGCAGCGCTTAAAGGTCGCCAAGCATGACACAGAGAACGACTTCACACTCACCATGGAACGCGGCGGCTCCGTAACCGACACCTTCAACGGCGTGAGCTTCGAGTGGATCCTAATCTGCCGCCAAGTCGAGTCTTCTAGAAGCTTCCACAGCGCTAGGGACATCAACTCCACCCTCCGCTCGGAGCTCCGTTCCATGGAACTCACGTTCCACAAGAAGCACAGGGCAATGGTGCTGAACACCTACCTTCCACATGTGTTGAAAGAAGCGAAATCGATGAAGCAAGAAGCAAAATCTCTTCGGATCTTCACGGTGGATTACCAGAACATGTACGGAAACGCGAGCGATGCGTGGGTGGGGACCAACCTGGACCATCCGGCGACGTTCGAGACGGTGTCGTTGGACGAAGGCATGAAAGAATTAGTGATGAAGGATTTGGAGAGGTTTGTGAGGAGGAAAGAGTTTTATAGAAAGGTTGGGAAGGCGTGGAAGAGAGGGTACTTGCTTTATGGTCCTCCTGGGACTGGGAAATCGAGCTTAATTGCAGCCATGGCTAATTACTTGCATTTCGATGTTTATGATTTGGAGTTGACGGAGCTGCAGTATAACTCTGAGCTCAGGAGGTTGCTCATTGGGATGGCCAATAGATCCATTCTTGTTGTGGAGGATATTGATTGCACCATTGAATTCAAGGATCGCATGGCAGAATCTACTGCTGCCACAGGAAGAAATGACAAGCAGGTTAGTAACGCTTTTCTATTTCAGGGAATTAATTTCCTTGTGCAAATTCTAATTCAATATCATTCCTCGTGTCCTAATCAAGGTTAGTTAACATGGCGAATCAATATGATCCCATTGAAATTTAAAAACCAACTTGTCTCAGGTAGATTTTGACCATTTACTCTTTCGAATTTCAACTCTTTTTTTTTTCTGTCCACTTCTAACTAAACTGAGTATATTAATTAAAGGAGTACTAAGACTAGTAATTTTTATGATTTGTAGTCATTAATTAGTCATTATTAATGTTTTTAATGGTATAAAATTAGTCACTTTTTTTTAGTAGTTAAGTGTTGGTTAAATTTTAATAAAAATGATGGTCTTTTAGACTTTTTCTATTAAGTATTAACCGAGTTTTTTTGTAGTAAAAAATTTCTTTAGATAATTTGTGAATAAATTTAAGATAAGGGAAAATATGAAGGGCCAATGGAATATTTATACAATGTGTAAAATGGAGGTTTATGAAATATTAGAGATATAACCATTAGTGTTACATTTTTCCATCAACTGAAGTTTTTGGGATGAGTGATATCATGACATAGTATTAAAACTTTAGATCCGAAAGGTGAGTTCGATTCTTGGCTCCTTGGTGAATCCGAAAATCAGTTTAAGCTTTTGGGAAGATGTTTACTATCCCATTGTACCGTACAAATCGTCCATTTTGGTTCAGTTTTTCTTTTCTTTGTTTGCTACTTTAAGTCTTCAAAAGAAAGTAGGAAAGAAAAACAGAGGTTGAGACAAGCGAAATAAAAAGTCTAGAAGACCAAGATGTATGGCCAAGGGTGTTTGTTTTCTCTTGCCATTGGTTTTGCATACCTTTTTGTTTGTTGTCAAACATTTGGCCCATTTCTGTGTGCAATATAGACTTGGGGATGAGTTAAGGAGAATGTATATTACTTGTAAAATTAAACCAATCTAAAATACGTATAGGTCTTTATTTGATAATATTATTCAGTAGGTCAAAACACTACAAATATTTACCTTGTTTGAAATATCATCAGAAAATTCATCACGATCACTACAAATACTTATTTTATATTATTAGAACATTCAATGGATACATTGTTCTGACACTAATAATTTCTGTAACACACATCACATTCACAGGTGACTCTGTCTGGACTACTGAATTTCATTGACGGATTATGGTCAAGTTGCGGCGATGAGAGGATCATAATTTTCACAACAAACCACAAAGACAAGCTTGACCCAGCCTTGCTGCGACCCGGTCGCATGGACGTTCACATCCACATGTCTTATTGCACTCCATATGGGTTTAGGCAGCTAGCCTCCACGTACCTCGGAATTACAGAACACACCCTTTTTGGAGAGATTGAGGATGCAATTCACACAACCAAGGTAACTCCAGCTGAAGTGGCAGAGCAACTCCTCAAGAGCAGCGACATTGAAACCACTCTTAAAGAGCTCATAGACTTTCTTAGAAAGAAGAAAGAAGATCAGGCACTGGAGGATGAGAAGAAGGAACGAGATGCCAAAGACGAGGAAGAACAGCAGAAGCAACGGCAACATGATGGTGGTAATGGAAAAGAAGTAACCGACAAGGAAGATGATAGTTAATTGAGTTACACATACACAAGCCCTAAGCTAAAATGTTAGATTCTGCATTCATATATGTTTTACTGATTTTTCTGTGTTAGTTCTTGTTGAAATCATTTTCGACTGCTAATCTTTATTATATTTAGGGTCTAATATGGGAGTAGCACAACTACTCCTCCTATAGGTACCAAAAGAAGTACATAAAGGAAAAATGAGAAGAAGGAAACAATCCAAGATTTATGATTAAGTTTGTGTGAAGTTAAACTTGCCGAAATTATACATACTTATATAGCAATGATCAATTTGTTTGGATTGGAAACAATATGTATAACAATAATATTATTATTATATGAAAAGAAATTATGTACAATTTATAGAATTGCAAGGTAAAAACTACTATAATACATGCCATAAAGAATAAAGGGACACGATTGGATGAATGAATTATAATGTATTTAAAAGGGCAGAAACTCACCTGCAGTCGACTGCAGGTAAAGTTGCTTCTGAATGACTGACACGTGTTACTATATGGTTTAAAAAAAATCGGTTTATCTTATATAAATAATTTATTTAAAAAAACCGGTTTGAATTGGACCAAGCAGTTACTTTTATTCTCTTCTTCTTCGTTTCGCACGTAAAATTCGTTCTCTTTCAATCTCTTTTTCAGAACTAATATGAAACTTTCAATTAGGTATGTTCCTTTTATTTATATTTCTTAATCAAATTTATTATTTCAAATGTATTTCTTAATTTATGTTTTTATTCATTCCTCTGTGAATGATGAAAATTATTTAATAAATACGTACATATTTATGTCATCACACCATTTTGATGTTCAGGATCATAAATACCAAGATAATTCATGGCAATTTCATGTGATGGAAGATAAAAATGTAATTATGGTATAACGTAGACTAGTTGATAGCATGAGCAATGTTGAAATTTTGGCATGATCTCTTTCATATTTGTTATATGTCTCTTTAGTTAGTGATGTTATAGTTTATTGTGATGATATGATGGTAGTTTAATGGTATGAGTTAGGTCCTTTTTATTTGGTTGAATTTTTCTATGGCTATCCTATTCTTGATGGCAATGTCAAAATAAATATTTTCCTTAGTTGTTCTTTTTTTTCTCTATTTTTGAATCAATTTTACTTTTGAAAAAATTTATTAAAAATTTTTGTTGTAAACAAAATTAATAATATTATGTTCAATTATTTAAGGAGACCAAATTAATATTTTGATTAGATACTTTTGTTTTATTGAAAATAAATTATAATTTCATTAAAAAATAAATTCTAGTTGATAAGTAAAAACACAAAAACGTGCATGACAGTGAAATCATAATTTCTAGACAAAGTAAATTATAGTCTTATTATCTTAAAAAATAATTTATTTATAGAATAATATTGAAAAATCAACAATAATTTACATGAAAATAGTTTATTAGTAAAATAAAAGTTAATTCATTGATTACCATAAAATTTAATTTAACGATAAATTTGCAATTGAACATATTTTTACAGTTTAATTTAAAATATGTTTACAGTTTAATTTAAAAGCAACTGAAAATATATAAGTTATGGGAAATAAAACAAAACTCATCAAGAAAATAGAAACAGAGACACAAAAAAAAGGACAGATGATATCATTTATGCCATACCTATAAAAAAACCGTGAATTTTGTTTCTTTTTCAGAATACTAAATTTTACTTTTTCAAACAATTTGTATACATATATTTGACAAAAATTAAATAAAAAAAAGTTTCAGATAAATTTAAAGAAAAATTGGTCAATATGAATGAAGAAAAAGAACATATCAAATTCATCTATTAGGAATTTAGGAGTAACAAGTAGAAATAATTTAAATTATTTTAAAAGTAATTATTTGATCTATTCAAACCGATTTTTTTAAATAAACCATTTGTATAAAATAAATCGATTTTTTTTAAACCATACAATAACACGTCGATCCAGAAGCAACTTCACCTGCAGTCGACTGCAGGTGAGTTTCCACCATTTAAAAGATAAAAGAAAGTAAGTTTGACAATAGTAAAAATGTAATCAAAGTAAATTTCAGTGGCGGATCTACGGGGCTAAGGTGGCCATGGTCCTCCTAAAATAAAAAAAAATAGTAAATAGTAATAATTAATAATATTAAATTTATTTTTATATATAATATTGAAAAAAATATAAGTTACAACAAATATATATTCTTTAATTGATAGATTAATTCATCTTGTTTTGACTCTTCCTGTGACAACAGCAACAACTAAACATTCCTTTTCAGCTATGAAAATTATTAAAACAAGGCTTTGAAACAAGATGGAAGATGAATTTTTAGCAGATTGTATGATTGTATATATTGAAAAGAAAATTGCTTCAAAATTTACTTCAGAGATGATAATTGATGATTTTAGTTCCATGAAGCATCGTCGAGCAAGTTTAAAAATATCAAAATCTTAAAGTATGTAGTTGAACATTGACTTTTATATAATATAATTACTTTTTTGATATATATGCTACAAATCATATTTTGTTAATTTTTTGTTATATTTTATATTTAATTGCCCCCCTCTTATGAAATTTCTGGTTCCGCCACTCGTAAATTTGTAAATGAGTTACATTTTAAAGTGATTCCTAAATTTGCAATCAAGTCTCAAACTCGCCTCTAAATTTAAAATTGTCCTAAATTTGTCCTTAAACTTAACAACGATTTTTCTTGAAGTATTTTTCAGTGACAGATTGACGATGTGGTTGGACAGAGATCAGGCTAGACTTGTAAACATCATTGTTTTCTTTCTGAAGTTGCAACTGAAGGTGAATTTGGAGAAATCCTTCGGCTTTTGCCCTCTTTTCTTCGGCTTGACAATAAATTTGTCAGGTAAAAAAGTTATCGTCGAATTGGATTTTCTCACAGTAAATCATTCAATGATATTTGGAGAAAAAAATTGGCACAAGTATTACCGTCGAAATTATCTGCTGATAAAACTCAAGTAATAGAACGTTGCGTTTTGGTCATACGCAATGTATTACCATCAGATTTATTCGCCGATAAATCCAACAGTAGACTTGATCTAAATTTAAAATGCGTGGCCCTCTTCCTTCACTTTCGAAAACACTCTTTTCTCTCCCATTTTCCTCTCTCTTCTTTCTTCCCTGCAACTACCTCTCCGACAGACCCTCCGGCCACTCTCCGCCAGTGTTGCCTAACTTTATTCTCCTCCAAAATCTGCATCAAATCGCCTGTATCGTGTTTTGTTGCCTCAAGTAGAATTGCTCCCTCAGTCTCTATCACCGTTAAAAAAAATTGAAGTACTATTTAAATAACTATATTTATATATAAATACATATATTAAAATTTTGGATAAATTATTTAAATCTAAATTTAAAATATTTTAAAATTTAAAATTAAATTAAATTAAAAAAATAAAAAGCAAACTAATATAATTCAAATATTAACAAGTTATATTGATTTTTATCTTTTAGATTGATTCAAATTCTATTATAAAATATGATTTATCTCATGTCAACGAGATAATTATAACGTATTTTGTTTGCATTATTATGAGATATGTGTAAAAAATTTTAGATTCTTATCTTTTGAGCAACTTAGATTAACATGTTGTTACTTATATGCAGGGACGGATATAAGGGGCCGAGTGGCGGCTTCGGCCCCCCAACTTTTTTTAAGAGTAATAAGTTATTATGTATAATTTATTTTTTTTTTTAAATATTTAGTATTTAGTCTAGTATAAATAAAAATTCAGTCTAATTTAAATATTAATAATTTTTAATATCTAAAAAGTAAGTAACAATATTAAAGAAATTTGAAAAAGATATTATTATTAATATTTTTAATTAAATAAAAAATTTCAAATATTATAAAGTGAATTCTTTTTCTTCTTATAGCCGTCTTTTTTTATTCATTTGGTATTAATTTTCTCTATTTCAACTGTTACAAGTAAGAGATCTTTTTCAACTATGAATATTGTGAAAAATAACTTAGAAATAAAATAAAAGATGAATTTCTTGATAATTTTCTTTTAATTATATTGAAAAGAAAATTACTGAAAAATTTTACACAAATTCTATTATCAGTGAATTTTATGATATGAAGAATCGACCATTTCGTTAGTAAAAAGTATACACATATTTCTTTTTACTTTAAAATATATTCTTTGTCAATATATTTTTGTAATACATCTTATATTATATAATTTTTTATATAATTTTTAATATTATATGTGTTATTGGCCCCCCATAATATCATTTCTGGATCCGTCCCTGCTTATATGGTTGGCATAACTATCCGTTACCAATATTGAATTATTTCTTTGAAATAAAAATCCCAGTATATGATATGATTTACGAGCGTGTTAATGTTTACGCGCGACGGGCCACTTACTCGTGCTTTGTATAAGATATTCATAGCGGTATATCCAGAATAGGAGATGCTTTTACTTGCAATGTCCATGGCTGTCTATATACACATAAATAGAACAAGCAAGTCCTTTTCTAGAATATAGTATTGGACCATATTATGCATGATTGGTACATCTAGTATAAGTATTCATATGTTTAATATTTAACATATATATAGCAAGTGGGCATTTAACAAGTCTTCGAAAAGCCAGAAATTGAATCCTTAGAGAGTTCACCACCCGAACTGCATTGCAAAAGAAAAAAAAAATAAGTAAAGACCACTTCCATGTACGTATACGTATACGTATACATACATTATTGTACGCGGGAAAGTCATTTCAAAGAATTAATTTAATTATTACTTGTCAAAAATACAAAATTCTTTTTTGATAATTAATTAATAACCATCAAATAATACTTTATCCGCAGCTGCCAAATTTACTCGTTTTTCTTGTATTGTATAAAGGAAAAGTTTAGGGATCAGCAACTTTTGTGTTTTTTGGCCAGCACTTAACCATCAAAACAAAAGTGAGTGATCTTCCACCATTAGATGTAATCTCACATCATTAAAAATACTATTGATGGCCAATTAATAATTATAAAACATCAAAATTGCTGACTCCTTAACATTCCTTTTATATAAATGTATAGACTATAAGGCAGTAGTGCACAGTAGTGCACGTACCATCTTCTTCTTCTTTTTCTTCTTTTTCTCGATATAAGCAGTCATTTCTTGTTGACGAGCAAGTGAATCCTCCAAAGCCTGGTATAGCAGAACCATAGAACCAGAAATTCATAAGGATAGTTAGAGAAGCAAGCCAAGGTTCATAAATTATTTGAACATAATTCTAGTACTGGATTCAATAGATTTGACTAAATTGTTATCAATCTCGTTATGTTATCAACATTTCTGTCGACTTCTGTCAACTCTTATTTATCTTATTTATGACTGTGTTTAATAAAAGTGTCTTTATGGATGTGTGTAATAAAAATATCTTTTTTATAAGTGTCTTTACGCATACCTTCCTGGTTGCCATGAGTTCCCTCTCCAAAGCATCGGCACGGCTGACAGCAATGTTGAGCATCTCCTCCTTGTCAGGAGGCATAACGAAGGGGGTATTGTTGAGATTTCCCATCTTCTCTTCGAGCTCAGCCATGCGCTTCATGACAGTCATGAACTCCTGAACAGAAATGGTAGGACACGTCATCTCATCGGAAGAGCTGGATTGGCCTTTGCTGTAGGCGGAGTAGCTGGCGGTGTTGGAGTAGAAGTTGGCATCGGTGAGCTTCTTGGGCATGTTCCTTGTCATCCTAACCATAGTCACAATGCCCATCAGGAACGTCATCAAACCAGTGAAAATCTGTGAATTCACCCTTTCGTGAATCTTGCAGGAGTCAATCATACTACTGAATGTGTCTACTTGTGCTGTCATCAATTCACCCTTCATAAGTTATTAATAACAAAATGGAATCAACCCTAACTCTTTCTCATTTTCTACAACCATATTATTGCCTTTTCTTTTAAACGCACCCTCCAGTCACTTCTAAAATTACACTAACGAAACCCAAAACTTTTTTCTTCAAAACACCTCTGAAACATTATATAGTAAACGATTTTTTTCTTTTTTTTGGTTTGGTTGGGGGTGGGGAGAAGCAGGAATCAAAATCATATATTTTGTATGGTAATATCAGTTATATATTAAAATTAGCTATTAGTATAAAATATATATTAAAATATAAATATATATTAAAAATAAATTAAATTATATATTTTATATATAATAATTAATTTTAATAATTAATTTTAATATATAAATAATATTTTTTATTTTAGATTCCAACAATAGAATACAAAAAATTAGCTTTCAAATAAGTTATTTTTATAAAATATATAATGGATAATTTAATAGTTTTATATATATATATTTGTGTATGTGTACATATCGTATTTTCTTTAACTATATATTAGATATACATAAAAACTTAATCATTAAATTAGCCATTCATATAAAATAAAAATCAAAATATAAAATATATATAAAAAATAAGTTAAATAAAATATGTATTTATACACAAATAAATAATAACTAATTTAATAATTAATTTTTAATATAATATTTTTATTTTTGTTTTTATCACGGGCCACTAATCCTAAGTCATCTAATTTCTTTTTTATAATATTCTTTACTCATTCATATCCCTTATCTCCTTACATCTTTTCTTCTAATCATTTTCGTGCACAATTCTCATATGTACTACTATTATGTTTTCTTGGAGTAATTATTCAAATAGATTATCAAAAATTTTCAAGACAGATATTTTAGTCTCTAATTAAACTTTTAACTATAACACGTGTACATCAAATTCTTAATATTATGTTAGATATACAAATATTTAATAAATTTTATTATAAAGTAATTAAATTCTAAAAAATACCATGTGTACGAGAGAGGTAATAACTTTTGACTACTCACAGAAAATAAAAATTTATGCAGCAAAGCGATATAGAGTTTCTTAAGGAGGTGTTTAACTGATTATTCATTTCTTGTAAATAAAACTTACAAATCCAGAAATAATCAAATGGTTATTTGTAGATGGTAAAATTTTAAGAAGCATTCCACCATGATGATGACTTGGTATCACTCATCATTACCTTTTGTGATTGCAAACTTGTTATTCTCTTCTACTTTTTTCCAGGGAGCAGATTTGTTAGTTGCAGGGACAAAGGCACCGTAGTTATTGTAAGCTTTCTTAGGAGTAGAGACCTTTTTAGGAGTACACACCTGTCATATTTATTTTCTCAGAAAACAAAAACTTTAGTAAAAACAATGCTTTTTGTATAAACAAGACAAGAAATAATTGTCAAAATATACGTATAAACTTAGGTGCAGTCGACTTCACGTGGAGTTGATAGCTAAGAGTCGTTAGATGATTTGATTGAGTTGACTAAATTTTCATTTAATGACTTTCAACTATCAACTTTATATGAAGTCGACTACATCTAAGTTTTCACCAAAAATATATTAATCAAACAAAAATGATACGAATGGAAATTACAAATTAGTACGTAGCATACCTCAGCTGAAATGGTAGACACTTGTGAGGTGGCAGCCCCCCCAAGCTTTGGAGTCTCAGGTTCCTAAACAAGCTAATCGGTTACGGTTACTTTCGTAATTCAGTAATAACAAAATGAAAATAAAGATAACAAAGAAATGATTTTAAAAAGGTGAAAATTCAGGTAAAGTCGACTTCGTGTGAAGTTGATATCTGAGAGTCGTTAGCTAAAAATTTAATCAAATCAGTTAAATCATCTAACGGCCCTCAGATATTAACTTTACGTGAAGTCGACTACACTTGAGTTTTCACCTTTTTTAAAATATAACAGATGCAGAAAGATACTTGAAAAACAGAAAAAGCTATCATACCTCATTTTTGCTCTCTGGAATTGTCTCAATTTTATGGTTTGATCTTTTATGGAACCCATTCTGAACCATCTGTAAATCCATATATAAATTAGATATTTAATATTATATATAAAAACTAATAATATGCCGTAAATTTATAGATTAATTTTTTTTAAAATAATTTTATAATAATAAATATATGGATTCAAAAATGAACAGAAACTTAAATTTTTACTAAATGTATTTGGTTTGAGTTTTTAATAACTTTTAGTTTTTATTTTACATCATATTTTTTGTTTTTCTATTCACAAAATTTTATAAACAGAAAATACTAAAAATGAAAATCAAACCAAAGAAACAATTAACAATGGTTTGGACGAAGCTACCATCATTATATCTGGATCCTTCCATGGACCCTTATCAGAATGCATGCAGCCTCCATGATCAGCACAGGTACAAGTACCTCCTAAAAACTCTGGTAACTCACTATGAATGCAAAAGTAATGGATAAGAACAATGTAGAGTGTAAAAATTAAAAAGGGATTAAAAGTAATTAGAGTTATATGGCTCACCTAGCATCAATCACTTCTAGCAATTTGCTTTGATACTTGTTGCCAAGTACCTGTAAATGTAGAATTAATTTTAGTTTAAATCCTACTTTCCTTGAGAAAACTAAAGAGAATTAATTAGCATACAATCTTTGTTCTTACATGGATCTTAGATGTGGTTTTTGGGTCAAGGAAGGATTTGACAGTGCTCCATAACATTCTGAATCCAGAACCAGCATTGATGATGTACATTTGGCTCAAGGTCTACAATAAAAGACCCAATTTAATGATATTAAAATTAAATTCTCTACTTCGACATAATTAAACATTTAATCGAGACATAAACTCTTTTATAATCCATATTTACTATAACAAAAGCAGGGGAAGGACTTACTTCAGGATAGTTGTCGCCATCAATCTTCTGAAGGGCAGTGATGAGCTCTCTGGCATGTTTGCTGAAGTTCTTAAGCCCCTGCGACATGCGTCAAAACAAAAATTAATAAGTATTATGTAGATTAAATGTCATACTTGATCACTTAATCCTTTTCTTTCTCATATAGTTATCAAGGTTCATTTTCTTTTAACAATAACACACTATCCAAGCCATGCTGCCTAAATTGTAGGTTTTGAAAGTTTGACCATCCATATTTGGAACTTTAAAACTTTCATTGAAATTCAATTAGAGTTCAAATAATATTGCAAAATAACATATTGATACACAATATATAATTTTATTTAAAGAAACTTTTTATTTTTATTTTTATCAAGTTTTTTGAACATATTAACTCTGTAAATTTTCACTAATTCAAATATTTTGATAGTTAAGTTTAACTAAAAAGTCAATTTTTTCCAATAGTTTTTTTAAAATGATATTTTTATTTTAAAACTTAAATATTTTAAAAAAATGAGAATTAAAAAAATTTAATATTGATTAATTAAAAATTAATTATTTATACACATTCTTATTAGTATTTTAACTAATGCTTGAACAATCAATTTTTAATCAATACACATACAAAATAAATAAATCACCAAAATTATTAGATGATTTGATATATTTAATTAAATTATTATCTAAAAATTCTCGACTATTATTTTTGCATAAAACAACTTCATGTAATGAATGATTATTTTCTAATTAATCAGTCTTGATTGACTAGTGCAGTCCAATTCTGACACACCAATTTAGAATTATAAGTATTTGTAAGAGCATACCACTCCCTGCACATCAAGGATGGTTGTACTTTGATCAATGTGTTTCTTTGCAGCAATGGAACAAGCTGCAAACTTGATATCAAAGGTTTTCTCAAACTCCTTGACATGGTATTTGATGTAACGATCCATGGTTGTGACTTGCAAAAGCTTGGTGACATCTACTTGCCCTATTCTCTCGATATACACTGGTCGTCCTTCTTTGTCTACACCATGGTGTCCATGAGGATAATATTTCAACACTTCATCGATTTCCTTGAATTCAAAGTCCTAGTACCAAAAATATATAATTATATTAAATAAAAGAAAAAGGAATAATGTTAAACAAGGAGAGTGCATGCAAGCTTTCAAACTAAATACCTCAACGATTGTGTCAGCACCGAATTCCTTCCTCCACTTAAGCATGTCTGCCCACATTTGCTTTGATTTCTCTAAGTCAAATTTCCTAGCCTTCAGGAACCTATTACACAAATACAACAACATGAAATCAATTTTTAATTTGGGGTAAGTTCTATTTGTGTTCCTAACGTTTAAATCGTCCTATTTATATCCCTAAGGTTTATAAAAGTGATTCAATGTTATCCTACTATCAATTATACTAACAAATCAGATTATATTTTTCAATTATTCTCACTTGGATGTATTCATTCTCAATTAGGTTTCACTTGAATGTGTTCGATTTTAATATTATACCCACTATTTGTGTTTGGATTCAATTATGTCCTTAGAAAAGTAAATTATGTAAATGTTGTAGGAATTAGTTTCAACTTTTGATGAGCTATTTTTCAGAGTGGATTATTGATTTTATCCGAAACATTTGTATTCTAATTTCGAGAAGAAATTTTTAAAGTTCAAACTAAAACGTTCGTGATGTGTAATTAACGGCAGGATAATATTGAGTCACTTTTACAAACGTTAGGGATACAAATAGGACGATTTAAATGTTAAGGACATAAATAGAATTTGAGAACAAAAATGATACTTTACTCTTTTAGAAAATACTTATTGATCTTAACTAATATTGACAAGAAGTTCTTAAAAAGTGTGTATTGACGAGTTACCAATTGATTTTTAATTGATGGCTAAAAATAATAAATTCTCATAGTCCTGTAATATATTTTTTGTTAACAATTATCTTTTCAATTATGATGAAGCTTTGTAGCATGCATTACTAAGAATGAACCTGAGCAACATGTGATAGTCATCGTGCTTGGAAGGGAGAAGCTCATCCAAAATGAGAGCTTGGCGAAACTCATCAACAATTTTAGCCTCACCAGCATCACGAAAATCCTCTATTTCAAGGGACATAACCTTGCTACTACTTCGCCTCCCCTTCCTCTTGAAAGAATTTCTCAGTTTCTTTTTCAACGAACCCACCCGGTCAGTCTTTTCTAAGACTGCAACATAAACAATCATAATAATAAGTGAATATTTCATAAATCATCTTCGTTCATAAGGTAATGGCTGGTTTAAATTCAAACCTGCCGGGGGAGAAAGAGGTGCAGACATATTGTTGCTTTTGTTGAATGCTTGTGCTTGGTATTCAGGATAATCAAGCACTCATCATACAAATGTCTCCAACCTGCAAAACCCAGCAACAAATTATTATTCATCATGAAGATGCAATAAAAGATGTGCAGAAATTTGGGGAAAGAAAATGACCTCTTGAGATTGAAGGGGGAAGGGGAAAGGAAAGAGAGAGAGAGAGGTTATAAGAAGAGAGGGTAATCCTGAAAATAGGTTTGTAGTTTCTGATGAGACAGTGAGGCTCCGCGATGTCCACAACATTGACCAAGTCAGATATAAGATATAGAATGAAGGACCGTTAATATTGTTTCTATAATATATGTTTTCTATTTGGAGATACAAACACATTAACAAGGGTTTTACTTGGCCGAAACTTTAGCCTAATAACTCTCTTCCTTAGCTTGCTTCCTAGCTAGTACTAATAATCTTACATCATGCATGGTTCAATTAAATAAATCACGCTTTTTCTATTTTGTGGAATTCAAAACCATGGGATTATTGCATCATTGTCCTCTGCGTCTTGTGTATGCAGGTATTTGCGATTCTTATAACTAAACATGTTGATGATGCTTGGTTTAATTTGTGGCATCCCATTTCTGTTTATAATGGGGTAAGACCAAAATTTTAGGAATCAAAACATTTTAAAGTAATACTAGGGAATGAAGTTTGCGACGATGTGATGTATCCCTGGAGAAGAAGCTTTGCTTAGGTAATTAGTAATAGGCTTTTTGTGTCAATATTCTGTCTTGTTTATGCCTTTTAGTTAATAACAAAAATTTAATTTTTTTCATGGCAATGTCTTAGAAATAGTTAAATTTTTGTCTTGTTATGGTTGGTTAGGGCGGTGTCTTTGTTTTTGTTTTATGTACCAGACGGTTTGTTTTTAGGATTATGCTAGGTAACCAATAACTTTTTTTGAATAATATGAACAACCACCAATCAAATCAAAATACACTACACCTCTAAATTATCCACCTAAAATCTTAATATTAGAATAACCATCTGCACACATAATCATCTTTGTAGTACTAAGGGTTCCTGAACATGTTAGATGAGATAGAGAGAGAGAGCAGGAAGAATTTATGGGTTAATTCTGTTATTGATGCAGAATTGAATTATTTACTTATATAAGTTCACTTATTTATAGGTGTATTGTATGTAAGGAATAAAGCCTATTACTATATCAAATATAAGTAAATGAAACTAACTTAATTATACAATTGAGTAAGCTAACAACGCATCCTCTCTCAAGTTGAAATAAACAAAACTGAGGTGCTGAGAGCGCCTTGGTGAAAATATTTATGACTTATTGGTGCTTCCTGGGAATATACACTAGCTTCACAATGCGAGCTTCTACTTTCTTCCTGATAATAAAGTGATAGTAGATCTCTCATAAAGTGCTGGATTAGTTGCCATGTGAATGTTAGAAATGTTGTGGTAGAAAAGGTGTATTTTCTTTGGGTTAAAGAGATGCACTACTTAAATTCATGCTGCATTAGTGTGGCACAAAACTTTCTAAACCATTGACGTGAAGCTTGTCGAAGGCCATATAGAGACTTTTATATAACCTTATCCACTAAGAGGTCATCTGGCAACTTTTCCTTTTGTTCTGTGCGTGCTTCTAAAGAAAGTTTGTCAAAATTTTAGAAAGGAGCATCAGCTTTCCGAGAAAGAAAAGAATATCTTTAGGGTGGGAATCTCACTAGTGTTCAAGTTAAGACTGCAAGTCGCATGCTCATTATCGATCACTGTGAGGGGAGCAATAAAAACCAAAATCAATCAGAAGCATCCTGCCCAGTGACATGTAGTTGGTTCTGTAAGAGAGATGGAGTCTGCTAATTGAAACGAAATTGTGGGAGTGAAGTTTGAAAATGACAAGAGTGCAACAGGTGGAAGGTCTCCTTTCACGTTCATACAAGCCATGCCAATTTTAACAACAATCTTACTTACTAGCAAATATTATTATTTTGAATTAATATTTGACTAATAATAGTTTATATCTATATTTATAGATATTTATACATAAAAATATATAATTTATATTTATATTTAGTAGCAAAATTTTAATTTGACAATAAAGTCATAATCTTCCAAATTTTTTACAAAAAAATTTGTAGTTTTTGTATATTAAAAAAATTTAGTTCAAGTGACATACTTCTTTTTTTTTCTCTCATTAGAGCTAGTATGTTCAATACTCACTACTTGCATTTACTTACTTATTTTTAGTTCCATTACTGAAAGAAAAAAACTCCTATGATTCTATAACCAAATAAAAATAGAATCAAATTGCCTCTCAATTGAAAAATAAAAAACGCTAATAGTAATATCTAATAAGAATAACACCGTAGCAAGTTAAACAATTGACACGATATTTTTAGAATTGAATAGTAAAGTCAGTGATGAAAATAATAAAAATAAGATTAAGAAATAAAATGAAGGATAATTTTTTTATAGATAGTTTGGTTAGTTATCTTGAGAAATTTTTTTAAAAAAATTTAGTTCTAATTTAATAATTATTGAAGATTTTAAGTCACTCAATATTAAAAAAGTACCATTATAAATTATTTTATATTTTTATCTATTTATTATCATATTAATAACAAACTTAAAGAATAGTTATATTTATGAATTTTATTTTAATATAAATACTATTACGTAATTTTTATGTTAAATTTTTTCCTATATTCAATTTTTCTTCAAACTTTGCCAATATTTATATTTATCAAAATTTACATCCATGAGTCAATACAATTTATATCCACATTTTTCAAAATTTATACATATAAATTAATAAAATTTATTTATTAAAAATAATTTAATATTTATACTAATCAAATAATAACCAAAATTATTAAAAACTACTGATCTCCTAAAATTTTTGTAGTTTTAAATTATCTCAATACCATGAAACATGATACTTGACATCTTCACTAGTATCAAGACACGAGTTGGACAAATATTACTAAAGAAAGTATGAGAAAATAATTATATGTATGAACAATGTGAATAATGGTTTAAAATTAGAAGGTGAATTATAATTAAAATTTAGATTTTTTTATTAATTATCTAATTAAAAAATTTTGAATTTTAAAAAATTAGGATTTGCAGTTAAAAAAGAATGGATCCTTTCAATTCTTTTAACAATTAAGAGAGTAAAGTGTGATCTCTCACCATTAGTTTTATAAATGAGACAAAAAATAAATATGAGAAAGAGCAATGAAGGGTTAAAGATCACACTTTACACTCTCAATTTTTTTTTTAACAATTGAGAGAATTCATTATTCTCACAGTTAAACCCATTCCCACTACAGACAGTTACTCCTAATATCATCGTTTTCTCCCCGTCTCTTATATACCCTCTCGCAGCGCGGCCTCACTTGAGCCGTTCAAACCAAGGGCTCTCGGCTAAAAGTTCCAACGCGGTCATTATCTTCGACCGACGCCGCCGCTACCACCACTCACACCACTGCCACCTCAAGTTGTCCCCCTTGGTCCTCCGTCTCTCGGTGATCTCCGGTCCCCTTCTTCTCGACGCGTTCCCTTTGGCGCTGTTGCAACCCCCCGGCAGACCTTGCAAACGCCACCCTAGGTTCCAACCGACGCTATTGCGTTCTCCTGCAAACACCACCGCAACATCAAATAAGTGTCGCTCGTCATCCGTAACCACGCGACACTCTTCGGCAGCCCAACCGCAACTTCTCCGCGACACTCTTCGGCAACCCAACCGTGACTTCTCCTTGGCGCTGCACCTCCCACCAGTCGTGCCACTAGGGACACAGCCAAGAGCCGTCACCATCGTAGCCTCACCATAAATAGCAAGCCCCTCGTTCTCCTCATGGCGCGCCGCACCAGTCCCGAACAGCCTCCTTTGCGCGCTGCCAACCCGCCGCGTCCAGCCTCTCCGCGAATATTCGATCACGCCGCACCAGCTCCAAACAGTCTCTTTCGCGCTGCCCACCCGCCGGCGGCTGTGCAACCTCCCCTGCAGCCCACTGCGTTCACCATCCCAGTGTCACCATCCGCGACAAATCTGATCAACATACAGGGACGTTCTTCTTCTATTTCGATTGTCAGTTTAAGATGGTCATTTTAATAAGTATGCGGATCGTTATTTTAATTCTTACGTGAATAATTATTTTGATTGGATTATGTTTGGTTATATATAATTAAAATATATGGATGTTCAATTCATTAGGTATTCGGATGATTATTTTTATCTTTAAGTGGATGGTTATTTTTACTAGGAGTGAGTGGTGCCAGTAGCGTCGTGTGGCAAGCCAAACAGTAACGGTAAAGTGGAATGATTATTAATGAAGGTGAGAGTGACAGTCGATTGAAAAGAAAAAGAATATTAAAGTGAAATGTTTTTATAAATTAGAATTTGAAATGATATTTTTTTTAATAACTAAGTAAATTTTTTTTATTTAGATAATTTATAAAGTATTTTTTATTTTTTACATGTATTAAACTAAATTTGCAGTTTATTATTTACGTTGTTTAGATTTTTCTTGGTCTTCCTAACAGAATTGTACTTACTATCCAATATTCAAACTAGGCCATAAGTACCTTTCAGCCGGAACACTTGTTTTTGGAGAGAGAGATATTGGACGGTGAGATGAAGGACGACGGATAGAAAAAAACAACATAGACGGCGGACAAAGAGAGAGACGACGCAGATAGCGGCGCGAAGAGATGAGAGTGGTGTGATCAGGTTGTGTTGCAATCGGATCCCCGCCCTAAATATGATTTTGTATTGTAATAAATTTTATCTTTTGTTATAAAAATTTTTGTAACAGAATCTATCCCAATAATACTGTAACGATTTTATAGATTCATTTATTAATAAAATTAATAACTTTTATAATAATTTTTTTATTATAATTTTTTTTAATAATTCGACCGATCTAAATTAATTTATACTAATTTATACTAATTCTTAATAAGAATTAAATTGATCTTTTTAATAATTTTTGCTCACGTGTCTTATCAGATAATAATGTGACACACGTTAATATTTACATGACACGTACATCAACAAAAAATTAACAAAATGATCAATTTAATTCATATTAGATATCTTTCAAACACTAAATTGAGTTATTAAAATTTTAAAGGAGTAAATAAATGTATACATAATATTTTAAAGAACATTTTCTTTTCTTTTCCTTTCTTTCTTCTGCTATTTCTTTTTCAAATTCAACTTGAGGCCAGGTGTGACCAGGTCATTAATTATTTTAATTTGAGGTCCAAACAGACTTTGTCTAACCTTATCGGCAAGTAATCTGAATTTTTCACGGTATACCATAGAATAATTTATATATTCTATCATTTTTTTTCGTTTTTGACATTTGTATTTTAGTTTCTTTTCTTTCCTTTTTCATCACTTCTTTTGCTTCTATATTTCACAATATTTTCCTCATTTTTATTTTTATTTTTAATGTGCTCTATCTTTAATTATTTTTCCTTTCTTTTCATATAGTTATCAATTATTTTAGAATTCTACATTTTTTTAACTCATTATTTTTTTTCCTTCTGAATTATTATATATATATATACTTCCCATACAATATATGTATGCAACGGAAATTATTTTAAAGTCACATTCTCTAATGTGTACCGTCAGGCGTAGTTTTCCCCTGCAAAAAAGGAAATAAAACAAGAGTTTAATGTAGAAATATTTTTTAATTAAAAAATTTAAATTTTCTTAATAGTTTTGGAATATACTTATTGATTTTTTTTTCAAAAAAGTCTACCATAAATAAAATAAGCTTAACAGGTGCCTGTTAACGAAGTCGTAAAACAAAATTAAAAACGTAACCTAACGTCTTAAGAAGTTTTGACTGGAAAAATCAATGTTGGTGTACTATAATTAAAACTAATTAAAATGTCAATTGTTTCACAAATACTATTAGTTTTAGATGGATATATATGTAGGGACGGCACAAAAGCAAGGTCAACAATTGCATATCTAATAATAGTGTTCAAATGACACTCTTGACGAACATTTAAAACATGTAAAAGACAAAAGAATAAAAACTTAAATGGATTCCTATTAATTTTTGTTTCTCGCCAGTCACCATTTATTTCTTTTTTTTTCAAGAATAATTTAGTCTATAATTAATTTTTTACATTATTAGATAAAATAATTTTAAATAAGTAAAAACTCAAGGTAAAGTCGACTTCATGTAAAGTTGATACCTGAAAATCGTTGGATGAAAATTTAGTCAAATCAATCAAATCAGTCAAATCATCTAACGACTCTCAGATATTAACTTCACGTGAAGTCGACTTCACTTGAGTTTTTACTTTTTTAATAAGTTAAAATTTAGGACTTTAATTTGATGAATACATTGATTATGTAAAAAATTTTATACGATTATTTAATCATATTTATTTTTTTAATGACTATTCATACGATTAATATAAAAAATAATTATTTTTATTGATATAATATATATAATTAAATACACATATAAAACTATTTTGTATTACTAATTGCACATCAAAATTAAATTCCAATATAATATATCTACCCACTATTTATATTTTAAAGAAAATTAGAAGTATAGCAATCCAAGTTTGACCCGACTGAAAGATCCCTATATAAACCTCTCCTTTATGTTTGTGCTGCCAAACACACACATCCATTTCCATTCTCTTCATTTTACACTGAAAGATATAAGAGAAATCCAAAAAGTGCTAGTAGAATTCAGCAACGATGTTGAGATCAATGACGACGAGGAGAGGCCCTGGGAGATATGAGAAATTAGGTAAAGAATCTTCTACCACTGCGCTGCTTCATGAGGAATTCAAGAGGAGCACAAGTTTGCCTGCTCATAGAACATTATCATCTTCTTCGAGAAAAATGGGTAGTTCAGCATTATTTGGGAACATAAATTTGCAAAGAAACCCGACAAAGAGGGGTAATGGTAACAACAACAATAATGGTAGCAAGAAGAGCCACCCACTGCTGAGTTTCTTGGATCTTCGTAAGAAGAGTAAAACAACGGCTAGGCCTGAATTCGCCAGGTATGTTGAGTATCTGAAGGAAGGAGGCATGTGGGATTTCAAAACCAACAAGCCTGTCATTCATTACACTTGATTCTGTGTGTAACAACAAGATTGTATTGGATTTTATTCATTTAATTCCCTTCAAGAAGATGTAGAGTAATATTAATACTTATCTGTTTGTTTGATTAGTTTTGTAGTTAGGGTGGGTTTATCCTTTTGGAAAAGTACGAGGAGCCAATGAAATATTTATACAATGTGTACAATGAAGATTTATGGAGTATTAGAGATAAATTATTAGTGTTACATTTTTCCATCAGCTAAATCTTTTGGGATGAGTGGTATCATGACATGGTATTAAAGCGCTAGATCTGAAAGGTCAAGAGTTCACATTGTACAAATAGTCTATTGTCTCTCTAGCTGGATCCTTATCCTTTTGAAAACGGAAATGTTTGGTAACAAAAAAAACAACCAAAATTTACATTATTTAACATTCATTAATTGTGTGATAATTAATAAATGTTAAATAAAACAAATTTTTGCTAATTTTTTTTGTCTTTAAAAATTGATTTGGATGGTTCAATTGTACACATATACAAAAAGTTAATCAGCTTCCTTCAAATAATTAGTTCTTTTTTTCTTTCTCTACGCAGAAAAAAAAAATAGTTAGCGACATCAATTATCCTGTACAAATGTGGTGTCTCGTGTATTATCAGGGTGAATTTTATGATGATTATCATTAGCTTAGTTATATGGTATTGGTACGTATTATAATTAAAATTAATAAGATGATTTTTTTAATTATTTAGTAATATTTTAAATTTGATTACGGATTTTATAATAATTTCTCTTTTTTATTTTTAAATTACAAACTTTTTGCTAAATAATTAAAAATATAATTCTAATTTTAATTATATTTTTAAATATTATCAAAATTTCATAGTCACTATATCTACTATAATAATAACTAGCGTAAAATTCACCATTATTGTGTTTATATATGTATTTATATATCGTACACCAAACAAACACGAATAATATATAAAAAATAATTGACAAAATTCTCTTTAAAGTAAGTATTAAAAAAAATAATTATTTATACTTATAAATTTTATGAATGCGGATAAAAATATCTGTAAAAAGAACTAATTAAAATTGTACTTATTAAAGATGGTGTGATACAATAATTTTTTAATAAAATTCTTAAATTATTCCATTTTCTATTTTCAATCTCAACTCCCTGCTATCATCCTATTAGAACCCAGTTTCTGAGTCGCAATTGCCGTCTATTTTATGTTCTTCATCTTCTTTTTCTAAGTGGCAGTTTGTAAAAAGGTGTGACAAACAAAAAGCGTGACAATAGGCTGTAAAAAGCGTGGTGATAGAGTAACTGCCACCCTTTAATAGGCCATCCTTTCGAAAGCGTAGCGATAGCTCAAAAAGCGTTATAAAAAGCTATTCTCATGCTTTTTTTTACTTTTTACCACACTTTAAAAGTGTGGCAAAAGACGTATTTTCTTGTAGTGAAAACTATAGAAAAGTTGAGAATAGATTAGAAAAGGTGATTAAGATGGTGGTAATCAAAGAATGTGAAAATTTAATATTTGAAAAAAAAAAGATAGTGATAAAGTTGAAGTTGAAGATAAATGGAATAATTTAAAAATTATTTTATTAAAAAATTAATAAAATTTTAAATTAAAGTTTAAACTACTAATATAGTACTATTTTTTCTTGGTTTTACTATATCTACAAATAAGAGAAAAAAAAATAATAGTTACTTTAAATTTAATAAAAATAAAATAAAAAATAAATATTTTATTAAAAATTTTAAAAAATTAAAATAATTAATTACTATAAATACAATAAAAATTAACTCTTATTATGAAATAATTATCGTTCATCGTTGTTTACGGTAGATACAACATACAACAAAAAAAATAATTAAAAAAATATTATTCTTTAAGCCATTATTGGCGAATAACATGGAAAAGAAAATTGAGACAAATTCCAGTAGACAACAAAGCAATGGTGATCCTGACCCACAAAGAGGATCTAAATGCTTCTAAGACGAAAGAATTCCATAGCCAATACCACGAGATAGATAAAATGGATCCGAGTATAGCTCCAACAATCACCTGCTTCACTGTGTGAAGCTTTTGCGACACCCGTAGATATGACTGCTTACATAGCATACAAAATAGCCATAAGCAATGTATTTACTTTTAAATCAGCATACTGTAAACTTCAAATAGTAGTGATAATGTTTTTTTAAAGGTTTAATTATGTTCCCTATAGTTTCACAAAATTTTTAATTAGATCTCTATACTTTTTTCTTTTTAATTGAGTCCTTGCACTAATTTTTTTTTTATTGGGTCCCTACATTTTTTTTTCCTTTTATTTAGGTACGTATACCAATTCTTTTTTTTAGTTGGTCCCTATAAAATTAAACCAATTACTACTATGAAGGACTTAATTGAAAAAAAAATTAGTATAGGGACTCAATTAAAAAGAAAAAAAGTATAGGGACCTAATTAAAAATTTCACGAAACTATAGGGACCAACAGAGTAATTAAATCTTTTTTAAACTCAGGTGTAATTAATTTTATGTGAAATTGATAGTTAAAAGTCGTTAAATAATTTAACAGATTTTACTAAATTGTCATTTAACGATTTTTAATTATTAAGTTCACGTAAAGTTAACTGCAACTAAATTTTCACTTTTAATAATATATATTGAGAGATATCAGAGATAAAATTAATTATATTTAATGATGACAAAAATTGGTTGGATTATGAATTAATCCAAATTAAATTGTTAGTTTAGTTCGATGTGAGTGTTACTTTTAGTATTGGGCATATCCAAAATCAACAAGTGAACATCCCAAAATAAAGTCGAGCTAGAATAATCTCACACGGCCAAAGCATAAGACATAGTGCTGAAATTAGAAAGAAAAAAAGCTGCAAATTTGGGGGCCAAACTTCAAAATAAGGGAAAATGACAACATTAATTTGTACTAATGATTGGATAATAATGAAGGATAAAGGGCAGCATCATGATATGCAGTAAGCACAGCCTACAAATATTTAGATTTGGAGGTGCAGAAATTATCATTTATATTGTTTGCATTTTTTAAAAAAAATTGAAGACAAGAAAAGAGAGCATTCCTTATATAAATTTTTTTGGTTATGTTTATTAGATAAAATACAAAAAAATATCTAGAATAATATAATAGATTTTTGGACTAAAAATCAAAAGAGATGAAAAGAACAGAGTGTACTTGATTCAACTCCATTCTCAAAGTATAGAAAAATCATCAATATATATATATATATATATATATATATATATATATATATATAATGCAATGAGTTGATACTACTATTAGATGGAATGAGATATATAAAGCAATTTGTTTTTCGACTATATCTATAAGTAAAATAAAATAATTTAAAACATAGTATTTTATCTATTTTATCATATCTGTGTTAAAATAATAAAAAAATATACAAAGAAAATAAAAATATATCTTGATAATAATAAAAAACGTTGTGTCAAATAAAAAGATAAAATTCAAGTAATATTGCTTGTATTTTTCTTTTTAAAATGGCATCATTCTTTAGGATAAATTTAATTAAAGAAAAAAAATAAAAAATATTTAAATATTATATATGAGACAAATAGTTTAAACAAGTGCAAATAAGATAGGATATATATCTCATGAAATTGTGGGACTATCATGTTGAGTTAGCCGGACTATTTGAATAAAAATTCAGCAAATATTATTATTTTTTTTGTCAATACTTAGTGAATAATAATTTATAATTATATTTATATATATTTTATATACAAAAAATATATAATTTATATTTATATTTATCAGAATTTTATATACATAAATTAATACCTTTTTATTTATATTTTTTAAAATTTACACACAAATTAATAAAATTGATTTGTTAAAAATAATTTAATATTTATACTGATTAAATAACAGTAAAAAATACTAAAAATTAATGACTTTCAAAAGTTTCTTTTTGAATAATTAAAATAAGTATAAGAAATTAAGTTTTGATTGATTAATGTTAATTAATTTTTTTATCATAAAATTATTTTATTAATCCTATTTTTTTGGAGATTTTAGAATTAAGAGTTTAAAATTTAGAACTAAAACTTAATGTTTTATTATTTAAGATTTAAAATTTATTAAAATTTAAGTTTTATTTTAATGCATTGACAGTGTAAAACATTTTACACAGTCATTTAACTGTATATATTTTTTTAGATGATCATTTATACGGTTAATGTAAAAAAAAGTACTAATGTAGTATTATGTAATTGAATGCACATATAGAATTATTTTAAATTTATAGTATGTCAAAATTAAATTTTTAGAATTTAAGATAAAAAGATCATTTAAAAAATTAGTTGATATTAATTAAAAAATGAAAACTTGAATAATTATGAGGTTATCTAACACGATGTATCTAATGACAAAGAAGTGAAATTATATTTTCCTTGCAAATGAAGCGATTTGAAGATGTACCAATTAATTAACAGGAAATACATACAAAATAAGAACCAAACCCCAAGGCCATCCCACTGCAGGTAATGGTGTATGCATTTACCCCTAGGCATCCGAAACCTGCAGCAACATGGAAAATTGATCAGCAGTCAACGGCTTGTTTGGTAAACTTTAAAAAAAAAAATTAATTTTAAAAAAATAAAAATAACTTTATGTTTAAATATTTCATACAAATTTTTTTATTTATTAATTATATTTGAGTATAATAATATAAAAATAATTTTTTATTTATTTATAATGTAAAACTTATTTTTTTTAAAGAAAAAAAAAGATTTTAAAATATATATATATTTTTTTTTAATATTTTTTATTATTATTAAAAATTTACCAAACATGTAAAAGAAAAAGGGAGAAATTACTTGACAAAATTACGAAGAGGACGGTAAAGGAGATGGATTGTGCATGTGAAGAGGGCATGCCAGGGTCAGATTTGAGTGTTGAAGGTCGTTTCTGGTTCAATATTTTCTTAAGAGAAACAGAAAACATTGCATTTGAAATAGATCCTCCTGCAAACCATATGGCTTCTCCGTCGTGTCTCCACAGAATGAAAGCCACAAATAAGGTCGTTACTATCCACTTGCTCTGTAAATCAACACACACCATCCATCAACATTATTTTATTATTTCGCAACAACAATAATGTCGTTGATCTTTCGGAGAATATAATAATTTGTGAGGAAGTATAGAGAGCCAATGGAGTATCTATACAATGTGTACAATGGAGGTATAGGGATGTTTGAATGTTTGATTCAATAGGATATCAGATGTTTATTATCCTTAATACTTGGATGGTTATTCTGGATAGCATGGGTGTATTGTGTTTAAGAAATTAGTAGTATTTTATCTTGAATGTTCATTTCTTAACTCATATTAGGCCAAATAAATAGTCTATTATACACATTGTACAAATACTCTATTGGCTCCCTAGCGGATTCATGATCATTAGGTACATCTCTCTATAGCAATGTTACAGCAGTATGGTTATGGATTGTAATTTGGGAAGTTAAGAGATTACTGAGTTACTAACCAGCTGATTGAGAGTTGACTCCACATCATGAAACCAATCATGAATGAAGGCTTCTTGTTCAAGCACTTGAACTTGAACTTGGTCATTATTATGATTATTTCCTTCTACGAATCCACGCTCTCTTATTGTCTGAATTGCTTCAGAATTTTTGTTTCTTCGCAAACAAGGAATGAAGCCTCCACCAGGCAAGACAGATCTTGAGGCAGAGGAACCAGCACGAAACGACATAGTTTTCAAGTATCTCAGTTTTGCCAATTTCATCCCCAGAAATTCAGAAGATGGGCTGAAGCAAATGGAGGTTGTTGCTACTGTCATTGTAATGTTATATATACTACTATATTTATATACCAAAAGTTGTTATCAAATTTTGATAGTTTAGAAGTTTTTAACTAAGTCTTTCACTATATTATACCATTTTATCTTTTTCTTTATTTATTAAAAACAACGTGAAAACTCACGTGCAGTCGACTTTACGTGAAGTTGATATCTGAGAGCCGTTAGATGATTTAACTGATTTGACTAAATTTTCATCTAACGACTCTCAGATGTCAACTTCACGTGAAGTCGACTTCACCTGAATTTTCACCTAAAAACAATAATCAAACACTTATTTTAGAAGATAAATTATTCCTTTTTTCTCAAGATGGTTTAGTATAGGGATTTCATCACAATTTTTAAACTATTAAAACTTTCTTTGTAGAGATTTAACTAGAAATACTTGAGTAAAATAATTTTGTATTATATAAAAACATAATTATATATTTTTAAAATGCAAGAATCTAATTAAATATTGAGTACATTTATAAAAGCTCTAAAATTGTTAAACAAACCAAGGTTATTAAAGTACAGAACATGCTATTTGTAGCATAAGACAAAGTAACTTCTTCCACATTTCCAAGTCTTTGCATCCAAAAGTCCAAAACTAGTGGAAAGGGAATATTTCCTCTGGAAACTGATAGAGATCCTTCTGCAGGTGGTTGGCTAACAAGTATCCAAACAAGGTTATTAATTGAATATATACTTTTGATATAACAAGTTTATTGTATATTTCATTACTCCATATTTATATAATAAACATTAACCAATAATCGGTCCAGACTAATTCAGTTCAAGATAAAAATTATTTAATGGTGAATCGAATAAAATAAAAAATATTAAATAATCGATTAATCAATCGATACGAATTTTAATGATTAATTAATTTAAAATAATAAATTATAAAAAGTCAATTTTTTTAAAAAAATTATATATTTTTATACCTAAATATATTGTTGTTATATCTGGTTTAATTTCAATGAAATTTCGATTAAATTTTTAAATTATTAAATTTTTAATTCTACTGTTGGCCGGAATCGTGTAAGGTACTTAGGTTTAATTATTTTCATTAAAAAATATCAAAAACATAGCTGGTTATTAAGGGTTTGTTTGAGTGAGTTTTTAAAAAATATTTTTTTAGTTATTTTTTTAAAAGATCTTATAAAAAAATAAAAGAAATTTTATGTTTGAGTATCTCATGTAAAAAAAATTTTATTTATCAATTATATTTAAGTATAACAATATAAAAGTATTTTTTTATTTATTTAATATATGAAAAATATATTTTTTTAAGAAAAAAATCTTTTAAAAAAAGATATAAATTACAATTTTTCAAAAAAGTATTTTTTTTATTTTTTTAGTACTTTTACTTTTATTATTAAAAATTTGCCAAATATACTAAAAAATAAAAAAATATTTTTTCATTAAAAAAAATATTTTTTATTAAAATAATAACACTCAAACAAGACTATGTCTTCCTTTTGTCTCATTCCCTGTTGATGATAAGTAGTTATTTCTTTTAAGATTAAGACAAGACAATCTTTGAATTATTCGACTATAACCAGCATAGTGGCAATCATGTGATAATTGGATATTTATATATCTCTGTGTGTGGTCGTCGGTGCGATCCATTAGAAAGAGTGGCATGCTCGTTTATGAATATTCTTTAATTATAATATACAATACACAAGAAATTTCAATAAACCCTTACTTCCATTTACCAATGAAAAGACATTACAAGATAAAATATTCCATGGATGATTTCTACTAGAAGAATCAAGGGATTGATCTATGAATTCCGTTCACTATTGCCAAGTTGGAGTTGCCTTTAGAAAAGAGATTGAGGTTGAGAGACAAAAATAAGAAGGTATAAATTTTGTTAAATTAAATTAAATTTTTATATTATATTTAATATAAAATATATAATATTAAATTATATCTCAATATTATATTTGGTTTAAGATAAATATAAATATAAAATAATAATATTTATTAAAATATTTTTAATTATTAAAAAGTATTGTTAAGTTTTATGTCTTTATTTTTTGATAGTTTATTTAAAAATTTTTAATAGTATAAAATTGAATTGAATTTTAGGATTTGAAATGAATTAGTAAAACTATAAAATTGAATTGAATTTTAGTATTTAACATGTTTATTAAATGAATTAAAATTTTATAATAGACAACTTGATCATTTATTAATATAATATTATATTTAAATAATTCATATACTTATTTATTAAATTATATGAAATAATTAAAAAATATATTTTTTAATTGCAATTTTTTTAACTGAAATTTATTCACCTCCTTAAAAAATAAATAAAAATTAGATTAATTTAAAATATTAAATTTAAAAAATATTGTTATTAATTAAAAAAGTTAAATGGTTCTCTATAGTTTATTTCAACGACAAACCAACAATAAAAAATAAATATGACGTATCAAAAACTAACTTGTTGAGTGATCTAAATCTAATGACATAGTAAGTAAAAAAAAATCAGTTATTAACATTAAATTATAGCAATTAGTTAATGTCATTAAAATTGGACAAACTCATTATTTAAATTTGTATCATTCCAGGAGACTTTTCTAAAATCGATAAAGAAAATTTGTAACATTAAGAAAATACTATCGCCCAAGAGTCCAAAATTTGCTATATTATTTTATTGAAAACTTTTCTATTTCGTTTATTTTAGTCTGTATATTAAAAGATTTAATTGAATAACATTGAATTGGATTTGTCAAAGTTGAATGTGTTCGAATTAAGTTTGATTTGATATAATTTAGTTATATTGTATAAAATTTTATCATAATTGTGATTTTTTTATTTTTTAAAATTTAATATCTACAAAAATGGGACGAGGACAAGAGGCATTTTCCTAATCAGTAACGGATGACGGGAAAGGATCTCCACCCCTATAAATATCAATTGCCATCCCTAGTAGCAAACAGGAGTGGCAGTGGACCGAGTAGTGGCAGATTTTTCTTTAACACGTATAAAACCCCCATACCGATAGCTATTCGAATCTAGCAAACAAGATTAATTTTTAAAATTTGTAAAACTATGATCACGTCTGAACATAAACTAAAAACACAAGAAACATACAATGTCAAACAACATAAAAAAGAGAAGAAAAAAAAACCCAATGTCTAGTCACTAAAGAAATTTAACACAATTAATCTTGGTCGCTTTCCAACTCCCCATCATCATTAATATTTTGGAGGTCAAGATTGAAATCCGAAAATCAAGAGTACAATAGCAATTAACAAATTAATTTGCATTCCTTCCTTCTACAGGAGCATGAGTGCCAC
The DNA here is from genome assembly GCF_003086295.3 of Arachis hypogaea. Lineage (NCBI taxonomy): Eukaryota > Viridiplantae > Streptophyta > Magnoliopsida > Fabales > Fabaceae > Arachis > Arachis hypogaea. The sequence goes on along the minus strand of NC_092036.1, from coordinate 1,234,490 downwards.
CAACAAGAAGAACCCTCAAACATAATGGAATATTGGAACCAAGTGCAAAAATATACGGATCAGTAAAACCATTAAGCGAAGATGAGCAGACCTATCATTAAATTTAAGCACATTTTCAATAAAATTGGATAGCATTAATTTTGTTGAATATACATTTATTTGTTGCTAGATTCTGACAATTTTATGGTGAGTATATTCATTAGTTAAAATATTAAAAAATAATGGCCATACAAGGTGTAATTTTTCTTTCAGGATTTGGGAGTTTACAATTTTAGGATACTGTGCAAATATTCTTCTTTAATTTCAACGTCTTAAACAAAGAATTTCTTACAATTATTGGTCTTCATCTCCAACAGCAAACCTGTCCAGTGTCCATAGATAAAGAAGTAAATATCAACGCTCAATGAACACGGTCAAGAAGTTTAAAGAGAGAAAGATGGGCATACTCACATATAAAGATTTACATAATCACCAAGGTTAAGATTACCCTTGGATTCAATCTTGGCAGAAAAAGTTTTGAGTTGGAGCTTGACTCTGGCATAAGAAACAACCCCAGAACCAGTGTAAGTAGATGGCTCTCCCTCGAAAACATTTCCAGGTTCCATGAACATATAAATCAAACTTTCATCGCTAGTGTTGTGGCAACAAAAAATATACGTTATTTCTGCGGTCTTGTCCAAACCATCCACCCTCACCGTTTCCACAATTGTTAGCCTTGACGTCATATGACATGAGCCCTTGATGTTTATCACCACAAGAATACAATACAATGTGGGTCTTCTTGTGAGGCTTGGTGCTGTCCTCCCACAGAAAGTAAGAGTCAGGGTATGACAAGAGAGCACTTTCGGGCACTTCCCTTGTTTCCCATAGACCTGATTTTAGGCTGTAAATATCAACCCAGCAATTTGCAGTTCCAGTACCCCCAAAGATGTACAATTTGCCATCATAGGGGACTACTAAGGGTCCATATCTGCGGCAGAACATGCTTCCACAGAACTTCCAACTCCAATTAGAACCCTCATACTTGAGGCACCACATCCTTGAGGGGTAATGATCATCCCAATCCAAACACAATTCTGGGTCAAAAATATTCAGGTCACCACCACCAGCAAAGAAGAAGCTGTGACCGACAGAACAAACTCCTTGCATAAATGGTAATGGAAAATCGACCAATAGACCATCTCTAAGAGGCCATTTGGCAGTTACATGACCTCCATCTTCAAGATCAACAGTGCCATTCTTAATAAAGTTGGCCTCAGTTATAGTTAACATCCTTCGCGTGATGGCTGGCCCAACATGATCTCTTTCAAGATTTATATTTTCCACAAACAGGTATAAGCGCTGCGTCATGGATAGCTTTGGATCAGAAGAACCAACATCCTGGAATTAGGGAAACAATCATATTATCTACGACAGAATCAAATCACCATAAGTTTACAGCAATTAACTATTAAATAGAAAGCTTTGCAGTGTGTTGATGATAAATTGAAACGTCATACTTATCCAGTTAAGTTTATAAGGATAAGAGGATGCAGAAACCGACCTCAGGATCATATTCCCCGCACATGGCATCAGCAGCACCTCCCGAAACAGCACCTTGCAAAACCCCAACAACACTTCCCCACCAGCTGTCAAAATCCGCGTTCAATTCAGCAGTGTCCCCCAAATCCCTAATATGATTGGCAGCCTTAGCCATCAAATTCGTGTCATCTCCAGAAGCCCCTTTGCCGGCGACAAACGCACTGAAACCGTAAGCATTCACAACTAACGATCCAAACTTATAGCCCTCCGCGTAATTGACGATCCCACCGACGAACATATGTGCTCCGAGAGAACGGTTGTCAGTGGAGATGAAATCTTGTCCGAGAAATTGGTTCCAAACTTCCGAAGTTGAAGCAACGAGGACGACAAGGTTCTCCTTGGGTAGGGCTTCGGGCACGTAATCCCTGGCATCTACGAGCTCCGTAACGACGCCCAACGGCTCGAGCAAATCGCAGAGGCACGAAGCTAGGGCTTTTGAGGTTCCGATTTGGGAAACAAATAGAATCTTGCCAGTTGGATTGCTTTTAGGTTTTTCATGATGGAGTCTAATGAGGTTCTTTTCGTGGGAGTAGAGGCGCATGCGGCGAGACTTGCAGATTAAGAACAAGGTTGTGGCAGTGGCCGAGACGACGGTCACGGTGGACAAGAGCACGGGTACAGAAATATCTGCTTCTAACGACGACGACAACGAACGTATTGCCATATTTCTTTTCTGTTTCAGAGGGTTTCCACCACCCCTCTTCTTTTTTTCCAGCTGCTGAAGAGAGGTGGTGTGTGAAGCATGCACCAGTAATACGCCTTATATCTATATCCAAGGCGGTGTTCGTTAATATGCCTTTATATATATATCCGAAGCCGATTATCTAAATCTAAACATTATAAAAAAATATTTATTTTGTAATATATAAATGGTTGAGAATTGATCTTAATATTTTTGAGAATAAATTAAAAATATGTTTTATCATTATGCATATTTTTTGGAATAAGTTCTTAATTTTTAAAATAATATTTGCTCATTGTTATAGTGTTTAAAAGTTATTATTTAATTATTAAAAAAATTACTTTTAAATTTAAAGATTACTATAAAAAATAAATTAAACACCAAATGAAAGATATTATAAAATTGACTTTTCAAAATATTCTTAATATTAATAAAGAAAAGAATTTTTTTATAATCAATATAATAATTAAATAATAATTTAAAAATTTTGGATAATTTTGTGAACGAAAATCTATTATTTATAACTATAAAGTTAATTTTCCTTAATAAATTTATCAATATTTTAAATATTTTTAATAAAAATGGTAATTTAATCTAAAAATATTGTAATGAAGATTTAAATTTGTATCTTTTATGATATTTAAATATTTTTTGACTAAACTACTTTTTTTAATTACATATATCTTTTTTATTTTTTAACATCTTTAATTTTATTTGTTTATTTTTTTAAAATATCAGACCATTTAACAATTTATGTTTGATCAAATGAGTTAATAGTTAAGTTCGTCTTTGAAAAATTACCCATTCTTCGAGTTAGTCCTCAAAACGCAAGTTAAATTGGTCCTTCCATTAGTTAGATGATAACGGCTGATAACATGTTACATTAAGTGTCACGTGGCATGATGACGTGGTAGGCCACGTGTCACAATATCATTGGTTGATGTGTGAGGTCAGTGACACCTAACATTCCACGTGTCATTTGACGTGTAAAAAAATTATTTATAATCAAAATAGTCTTTAAAAATTTAGACGTAAGTCATTTTCATTTTTAAAATTTTAAAAGTTAATCAAATTAGTCCTCATATATTTTTTTATTTTTTCATAATATTAAATTTAAAGTATTTTTAATAGTACTAACTTTAATATTATTCCTTAATAAATAAACTTTTATTTACATAAAATAATAAAAATAATTTAAATTATTATAAAGTTATTTTGTCATTTTTATTTTAAATTTTATATTTTTAAATTATAATTTTTATAGCAAATTTTTTTATTTAAACAAATTTATCAAATTATTGTTGATTCTATATTTAAAAATTTAATATTTTAAATCTTATTATATAATATAATATTTATTTTAAAATTATAATTTTTATTATTATTTAATATATATGGTAGAACTTAATAATTGAAAAATCGAATTGTGGGATCATTTGTTGAATCTTAATATTTTAATATATTTTTTTAAAATAACTACTATATTTATAGAGTGAGATATAAAAGATTAAAATATTTAAAATAACTACTATATTTATTTAGTGAAATCCAAAATATAGTTTTAATATTTTGAATTTCACTAAATAAATATAGTTGTTATTTTAAATGTTCTAATCTTTTATATTTCACTAAATAAATATAGTAATTATTTTAAAATATTAAAAAACTAGAATTTTTATATTTTAAATTTCAGTAAATAAATATAGTAGTTATTTTAAATGTTTTAATCTTTTATATGGCACTAAATAAATATAGTAGTTATTTTAAAAAATTGTAAACTTAAAATATTAAATTTTTAAATATATAATCAATAATAATTTGATAAACTCGTTTAAATGAAAAAAAGCCACTATAAAAAATTACAATTTAAAAATATAAAATTTAAAATACAAATAACAAAATAACTTTATAATAATTTAATTATTTTTATTATTTTATGTAAAATAATTTATTTATTAAGGTCTAAAAAATAATATTAAAATTATTACTATAAAAAAATACTTCAAATTTAATATTATGAAGAAAAAATAAAAAAAATTATATAAGGACTAATTTGATTAATTTTTAAAATTATAAGGATAAAAATAATTTACATCTAAACTTTCAGTGATTATTTTGATTATAAATAAATTTTTTATACGTCAAGTGACACATGACATGTTAGATGTATTGACTTCCCAATTACCACAATTTGGTCCTCCAAATTTAAGAAAGTGCACCTTTAGGTAGCGTTTGTTTTTAGAGACAGGACACGGAGACATGGACAGTACATGTTTAAAATATGTTTGGAAGCAGAGACATGGACACGGAACACATTGTTTCCGAGACAGTTTTTTATATTTTTGTGTCCATTCTTTTACGAAGGACAATGATGGACACGGGATTTGGAAGAGTGGACACGGACTCCTTTATAAATTTTGTTTTCCTTTTTATCTATAGATATTTTTTATTATTCCAGTATTATCCCTTCTTATTTTTTCTATAATTAGTCTTAAAACTTTTGAAAAATAAATATTATTAAAGGTAAAATTGATCTTTTAAAATGTTAAAAAATAATTTATAAGTTGTAATTGATTTTATATAATTAAAAAAATCAGTTTTTAGATATAAAAAATTGATTTTTTAAATAAAAATAGATTTTTATGTACAAAAACTAATTTTTTTCATGTAAAAACGGATTTTTTTTAAAATTGATTATTTATTTATAATTAATTTGGCTTATTAATCTAAACAAAATTTTTTATTAATTAAATTCAAATTTATTTTTTATTAATTTTAACCATATGTATGCGTACATATTAATAATAAATTTAAAAATAGAATAAATATATTTATAATTTTAATTTTAATATAAATATTATTATATATTTTTTATTAAAATTTTTGGCCTCTTCAAATATTTTTTCAAGTTTCGTCTGTACTCTTACGTACTCTCATTCTCTATTAAATTAGTTTGTAATTGATGTAGAAAATTTGAAATTATATGGTTATTTTAGTCTTTTTATATAATATTTTAGTCTTGTCCATGTGTATCCAAACATAATACTGAACATTACATTAGTGTCCTGTACATCGTATCCAAACACAATATGCAGCCTTAAAACCGGAGGAGAACCATCGAACCGGCCGGTTTCCAGTCAGTTGAATCGGACAGAGAACCGACCGGTTTAAAAGAAACGGCGTCGTTTTTGCTAAATTTGCTTACTTTCGCTGTTGGTTCTAAAGCTCCTCCGTTTCTTTCTCCCTTTCTCCCTCCGTTTCTTTCATTCACATTTCACAGAAACTCAGCCAAAAAACCCTAGCACTATAAGCCTACACCACCGCCGCCGCAAGGAGTGGCATACTGCCGCCGTCCGTCCGTCTATCTAGCTTCCCTCGTGCTCCGAGTCTTCAACCCCCGTTCGTTGTCACCGATCGCAGCTGCTTCCTCGAGCTCGGCGTCCGTCGTCTTTGTATGCTCAGCGCGCTCAAGTTTGCGCTCAAGTTTGAGCTCGGCATACTTCCTTCGTTCGCGTTCTTCGCCGTTCAAGTTTGCTCGGCGTTCACCGTTCGCGTTCACTCGCGTTCACCGTTCGGGTTCGCGTTCGTCTGGAAGCCACGTTGCCCTGCTTCAAACTCTGCGACCAACCCGCGCGCTCCACCTAGCCGTCGAACTGCTCTCTTTTGTCGCCGCAGTGAGTTCCCTAAACCCACCACCAGACAATACACTCACACAACACCAATACTCTGCTTGAAACTCTGCAACTTCTTATTTCTATTACAATAAGTAACTACTTGATTTGGCAGTGGTTTGGATTTTTTTCATAGACTGAATTAAAGTATACAATAGTTATGTTCTCTTCTCTATCAGATTGATACTAAGCTTTGAATTCTCTTATTTCGTTTCAAGTTTACCGCACTCAACATGTTTGATGAAATGCCTTAACCATGTTTCGGGTTGGTTTTATCATTTCTAGCTTTTAGAAACTTAGTTGATTGCATGTGAAATTAGAATAATTGGATCTTAGTAATTAGGAAATTTTAGCTGCACAAATAGCATCTTTGTATAAAACATATTAGCATGATGATTCCACTTGTATTAGTGTTCTTCTGGTAAATTTTAACGGTTAGTGTGAACTTGTTAATTTGCTAATTGTTCTTGTGTTGTTGTTCTGTTGTTCTTCTGTTATTTTTATTTTATTTTTTGTTGTTGTGATTTTCTGTTCTTGAACCTGTTAAGTTGATAATTTGCTAAATTGTTAGGTTTCTGTGATTTAATTTGTTGGATTTTCTATTTAGGTCTTGTTCTTGTTTATTTGCTAAATTGTTGTTGTGTATTTATTCTTGTCTTTGAGATTCTTGCTGGATATTGGTGATTATTGATTTATTATATTCTTCATGTTTTCATTGTTTTCTTCTTCTGAAGGAAAAAAAATTCTGTTTTCATTGTTTTGTTGATTGTTTTTTTTGTTTCAGAAATTAATTTTTTGTGATCAATGCTCAAACTCTAAATGCTGTTCTGTTGGTTTTGCAGTGTTTGTTTTGTTTCAGAAATCAATTTTTTGTTATCAATGCTCAAACTCTGAATGTTGTTCTTCTGTTTTTGTTTTGTTTCATAAATCAATATTTTGTGATCAATGCTCAAACTCTGAATGTTGTTCTGCTGTTTTTGTTGTTTCAGAAATCAATTTTTTGTGATTAATGCTCATACTCTGAATGTTGTTCTGTTTTGTTTTAAGGCTGAGTTTAGAAGAGGTGATTGATTTCTTAGTGTTGTTTTGTTTTTGTTTTAAAGTTGTGTTGTGTTCAATTTTCATTTTGTAGGAAATTCTTTGAGGTATATAAGAATTAAGAAGGAAGACTATTTTAACGGTATTATTCTGTTGATTCTGGTATGCTACAAGCTTGAACATAGAATTGAAGAGAGAAACCCTTTATTATTTTATCATTGGCCTATTTTTGGCATTGAATATCATTGTAGTTTGTTTATTCATAGAACTAGTTGTTTATGATCCCCTTTTGAAGTAAAAAAATGCAGTAGAAGAGTGTTTAGAACCAGTTGCTTTATTCATTGAATTTTTATAGAATCAGGTGTTTATTATAAAACGGTTTTTCTGGTTGAATCACGGTTGAACCAATGAATTAATGAATCACTAACTAGAGCGGTTCGATGACCGGTCCGGTTTTCTGAACCTTGACTATAACACTCTTTCACTATGGCGGTTGACACAAACCCTATTTAATTGTTTCAAATTTTAATTGATGATGGTTACTTGGTTAGGGATAGAAGCGTATTTTACCGTTTAATCTTTAGTTCTTTACAATGGCCCTTTGTGAACCCTAAACTCAGTAAACTCGGTGAACTCAACTACACTACGTACCTCTCCTTCAGTCAGTCTCGCTCGCTTCGCCGCACTCTCGCCGGACGGAGCAGGCGAGTACCCCCTCGCCGGAAAGGTCCAAACCTTTTGAGTTCAATGCGGCACCAAACTTACTTCTTCGTTTATTATTCTCCCGTTTAACCGTTTTTCGCATGTATATCAATTAAGAACACTAAAACCCTAAGCTCCTTCTATCTTTCAGTGCAAACTCTAATTATCCAAGTCCAATAGAATAAGAAGCGATGTCTACGCTAGAAATTGAAGCTCGAGAGTAAGTTCCCTTATTTCTCGTTTATTCCTTAAATTTAAAAAAAAATTAAAGTTTAAATTTTTTAATCTGTACATATGTACTGTCTAGTTGTAATATACTTTATCCTTTGATGATTGATTTTTGTTGTCATTTTCAGTGTCATCAAAATTGTGCTTCAGTTTTGCAAAGAAAATTCCTTGCATCAGACATTTCAGACACTTCAGAACGAGTGCCAGGTTTCGTTGAACACTGTGGATAGCATTGAAACCTTTGTTGCTGATATTAATAGTGGAAGATGGGATGCAATATTGCCTCAAGTTTCTCAATTGAAGCTTCCAAGGAATAAATTAGAGGATCTGTATGAGCAGGTATTTCTCTTTAATCACTTCCATTCATGGTATGCATTCTATATAGAAATATTTTTTTAATATTAAAATTTTGCCTTCTACTCTACATTTTTGTGATGCTCAAAACATCAACACTCTAAAAATGTTATTTATGTTAGTCATGTTACTAGTATTTTGAATTCATTTGAAGCTTCATTCAAATGGTTGCAGATTGTATTAGAAATGATTGAACTTCGAGAATTGGATACTGCACGTGCAATTTTAAGGCAAACACAGGTGATGGGTGTCATGAAACAGGAGCAACCTGAAAGATATTTGCGTCTTGAACATCTCTTGGTCAGAACTTATTTTGACCCAAATGAGGTACTGATCGCTATTTACATTTTTGCAATTGCCTGCTCTCCAATCAATCAATGTTTTGCTAATTTCTTTTTCTACTTTTTTTAATTTTCTGCTTAGACTGTGTCATGGTCAATTGTGAGTTTGTGACTTTTTATGCATGATAAGTTCCTAGATTTTTTTGTTTGTTTTATGTTGGTAGTATATAGTGTTCCTATGTCGGGGAAAGTGGATTGCTCTTAAATGAGGTATGTGTGCATTCGAAGTTTGGATAGACAAACCTGAAAATAATCGACATTTAGTGATGTTTGATGATGTTAAGGTATAGAACTATTCACATGTTTCTACGCAACTCTAGCATTTGGAGGTACTAGTTACTATGATCAAGATTGGATCCCTATTTGACCCCATTCGTCTAACTAGAAGCTAAAACTTAGCCCAACGTAGGGTGGTTTTTTGTAGTCTAACCGTCAAATCTATAGAGACTCTTATGTGCGGGGGAGTGTGTTCAATGTCATTGGGATTTGGCAAACATTTATGTTGGTTATTGAGGGCCTAACATAAACCACTTCTTTTGTCTACACTTGAGATTGGCTATGTAAAAAGTTTTCAACAAGCTTGACATAATTAAGCTATAGTTAAGCTTATTTATGACTATTACATTATGTAGAGATAAGAGAGGAAGAGGTTTTTAATATTTTGATAATAATTTGCTAGAGGAGTGCAGCTTTTTTTATTTTTTATTTTTTAAGAAAAAAATAGAATATATTTCTCATAGACATTATTATGTCTTCTTTATTGTAATTACTATGTAAATAAAAAAGCTATTAAAAAATATTATTAAAATTATAATAAATATATTGTTCGATTCGATATATTATAAATTCTATGAAAAATATTAATAATTAAAAAAAAAGAGGCTCAGTAGTGACTATTAAGCAACTAGTGAAGTGCTAAAATAAATACCACAATCTTCATGTATTATTGTCATGTTTTCTTGAAAAATGAATAGGTCTGAATTGTGATCTATCTGACAGGCTTATCAAGACTCAACAAAAGAGAAGCGGCGTGCGCTAATTGCCCAAGGTTTTTCCCTTCTACTTTACTGGTAGTTGCTGTATCTGACTGTAATGAATATTTCTGTCTTGGTTGGAATTTTAAAATGAACCCTCCTCTGATTGATAGAGAACCAGTTTGTTGCTAGAGTTTTGTTTTCTGTTTTCGTTTTGTTTTGTTAAAAGTGATGATGTGAAAAATTTGTGGTCTGTTAGGTTTGAGGAAACCAATTCCATTTTTATACCCTGTTATCAATTTTGTTTAGTTGGAATTCTTTCATTTGTAAGATCCCTTATAGGATAATTCTAGGATTGTTTCTTTTAAGGATGTAATGGTTTGGAGAATTCCTTATCATTTGAACTGGTGGACTCCTTTCCTTTTTCTCTTTTGGTGACGGGCTGTCCAGCTTCCCTTTTCATTTTTTCTTGTTGAATGAATTGTGTTTTTTCTAGCATTTTGATATGGGTTCCTGTGAGGATTGAGAAACTTTGCAAAAGATAATAGAAGAGATAAAATACTGTTTGTTGTATAATATGTTTACACTCAAATATGTGCCCTGGAGATAATTTTCTTATGGTATTGTGTATACAAACGTTGCTTATACTCCTACCTTTTCCACAGCTATATAATACTGTAGTAGAATACTAGCATTCTAATTATGCTATACACTATAATAATCATTAATTAAATAAAATTCAATATTCTTGCTATAAGTGTGTTGTAAGATTGTGGGCATGGCAGCATTCAGTGAACGTTCAACTGTTCAAGTTCTTAACTCAAACTCGAGTCTCAAATTTAGTTTACTAATTCTGTAAAAAAATGTAGAAGGTATTGAGATTTTAGTCTAAACATGACTGAAATCAGGATTGTTTTAATTACTCTAATATTAATCTGCCCCAGGTAAATTGTATACAAGCATCGAACCATACACAAAAGAAAAGTTCATTCTAATATAATTCAATGGCTCAAGTTCATAACCACCAAGGTGGTTCTTATTATTGTGGGTTTATTTTTTCCATTTATGATTGTATAAGTACATTGTGCCATTTTATATTGCTTGAAAACTGGAACTAACTTGCATTTTGCATTTTCAGCTCTTGCTGCTGAAGTTACTGTAGTCCCTCCGTCTCGACTAATGGCTCTAATTGGTCAGGCTTTGAAGTGGCAGCAGCATCAAGGTAATCACCCAGTAATATGTTGATGTCACTTTGAAGTGTGCATTTGTATCCGATTCACTATTTGCAATTTTGTTTTTGTTTCAGTTCAGTGCAGGACATCAACTATTCTACTTTTCTTCAACTCATTGATGCGGTGTTTTCCTTTGGGATCTTTCAGGGTTACTACCTCCTGGAACACAATTTGATTTGTTCCGTGGAACAGCTGCTATGAAACAAGATGTAGATGACATGTACCCGACAAATCTCTCACACACAATAAAGGCATGATTAATATATGTTTTAATCAATTGTTTTAGTTATATTCTTAAATGGATGTGAACATCATTAGAGATATAAAGAAACAAATCTGCAAGGCCACATGATTTCCTGCAAATTTGTGCCAAGGAAGTTTTCATGTAATGCTGCAAAGATAGGACTGATGGCACAAACAAGGGTTATGTTTTTTTTTTTTTGGGTTTGTTTAAAGTATTATCTATATAACATTTTTTCTTCCTTTTAGTTTCAAGAATGAATATTCTGTTATAAACATGAGTAACACACTAACCTTGTTTGAGGTTAGGTATTTTTATTTATTATACAGGAACTGTAGAAACATACATTAACCTCTATTGAGCTATAGGTTATATGACACTTGGTAGGAGATTAGTTTTAGGAAGGTGAGGTGATGGGGAAGAAGGAGGAGCTGTTTTGTTTTCTGGTGTTCAAGCTTTAACATCACTTGTTTATGCACCTGTTGCTGTGGTCGCTAAGGGGTATTGTCCAAAGATGTATATGGGTCCTGATAATCTGGCACTGATTATCTAATTTGGCAGGTTTCTAGTAGATGTTGGTTTTGTAGTTATTAGGGTAGTTATGCCATCCTTAAAGCCTTTCAACTACAATCTGTTTTAGTATTGCTAATTGGTATACGATGGTCATTCCTACTTCATCATTATTTATCTCTTGAAAAGTCACGGTTGTTTGACCTTGTATTTATGTCGCATTTTAGAGGTTGCCTTGTGCTTCTAGTTTGTTTCTCTATTTGTCATCCATACTTCCATAGTAAAAGTCGTTATTCCTTACTAGCTCCTTTTTGTATAATGATGGTGGACGGTGCAGAATCTGACCCTTATAGCTTGTGTTTTTCCTGTATGCTTGTTTAGTTTGGGACAAAAAGTCATGCAGAATGCGCTTGCTTTTCACCAGATGGGCAGTTTCTTGTATCTTGCTCGGTTGATGGGTTTATCGAGGTATGCAAGATTAGAATATTTAATGTTTTTGGGATAGGAAAACAAATATTGAAATATTTTAATTTCTTTAGAATTTTTATGAGCTTCTTTCTTAATTTGCGGACAAATTTCCAGGTCTGGGATTACTTAAGTGGAAAACTAAAGAAAGATCTTCAGTACCAGGCAGATGTAAGTGAGTTTGTATTTGAAACTTTTTGAGACTAAGTATAATGTAATTTGATGAATTTTGAAATAGCAATTTGGCTAATACGTTTCCTTAGGTTGTGTTTGGATGAAGTATTCTAAAATTTCAGGGAATACATGGAAATTCAAAGGGTTCGATTAAATTCCCTTCAATTGCACAATTTCTTATTTGGATGAAATAAATATATTACTTGCATTTAATATGACTGACTTTCCTCTTTGTTACTTTTAGGTACTTCAATTTCCTTCTTAAAATCCCTTGAAATTTGTATATCCCTTCATATATATCTGCAAGTACAATATTTTACCATGAGATTTCAAATTCTCTCTAAAATTACTTAGCCCTCTTTAATTACTCCATCCAAAAGAAAAGGTGGAATTTTCTGAGCCTCAAATATCTCTCAAACCTTTAGTGTCCCTTGCACCTTTGCATTTATTGATTCACTGGAAGCTGTGGAAAAAATAATGCATTAGTCTTGGTTGCCAGTTTGGAACTACTGCCATAAATGCAGAAATGATTTATTTATTTATTTATTTTTGCCATTTCCTTGTAACTTTAGTATGCATGGGGGTTGTTTTGTGATGTAGTACACGGATTAGACCTTCATCAGAGCTTTCCTGTTGAGTTGTTCTGCATGAAAACATCGTGATTCACGTAGCCGAGTTTTAAAACTATCAATACTAACAAGACATGCTTACCTTCTGGAACAAAGTAGTTGCACATTGAAATAATATGTTTGTGCTTTATGGAAGGGAATTTCGTATAGTATTGTGTACAGTAAGTCTAGTCATTTTTTGCATTGCACCTTGTCTGATTCTATGAACTTACAGGAAGTGTTCATGATGCATGAGGATGCCGTGCTTTGTGTAGACTTTAGCAGAGATTCAGAGATGCTTGCATCTGGATCACAAGATGGAAAGATCAAAGTGAGTGTTAATTGTCTGCCTTTTATGGTTGTTTGAACTATCCCTTTGATGAAATTCTAAAATGAAAATAAGAGGAATTAAATAGCAACTGATCATAATACTATTGCAAATTTTTACTATCTTTATCTTTATGCTTTGTTTCTAAATGAAGCTTTTTGTTCATTACCATATCTAGTCCTCCTAGTTAATTGTATGCCACTCTATATGGTTTATGGTTATTCCAATATGTTTCATCATCTTTTATCTGTGCCGCAATTGCTGTAAATTCATAGTGTGATAACATTGTTCACCTGATCTGTTAATAAGTGGAACTTTAATCTGTATAATTGGTCGTTCATTTCAGGTCTGGCGTATAAGGACTGGTCAATGCTTGCGGCGTCTTGAACGTGCACATTCCCAAGGTGTGACAAGCCTTTCCTTCTCTCGTGATGGAAGCCAATTATTGAGTACATCATTTGACAGCACAGCAAGGTTTTTTCTCAATTAACTTGTTTGATGTCCATATTTCAATAACCATTTATGAGCCTAGAGCCTTCATGGAATATGTTAGGGACTTGGTAAGGAAGGGAAATGCTTATTAGGGAGTAAGAGCTTTAGATGGTACTATTATTTACACTGCAGGGATTGCTAGTAAAATTTGCTAAATTGGGTGCAACTATTTATATTTTACACAACTTATTATAATCTGACTCTAGAGCTATTTGATATTTTATTATAATTTCTTTAATAAAATGTTAGTAATTGCTAATGCAATTGTTTCTCGTGATGTAATATAGAATCCATGGTCTCAAATCTGGAAAGATGTTGAAAGAATTCCGTGGGCATACATCTTATGTGAACGATGCAATTTTCACAACTGATGGTAGTCGTATCATTACTGCATCTAGTGATTGTACAGTGAAGGTCAGTTATTCAGCAACATATATGTGTCGCATAATAATTCTTGGATATTCATAATAATTCTTTTCCCTCTACTAATTGTAGGTCTGGGATGTGAAGACAACAGACTGCATACAAACTTTTAAGCCGCCACCTCCTTTAAGAGTGTGTATTTAATAACTTTACATTATTACTGCATAGAAACTTCAATCTACTATCGCATCTCTCTAAATTTGTTGTTCTGCCTAATTTTTGGTTCTTTTGAATTTTTAGGGAGGTGATGCTTCTGTCAACTCTGTTCATATTTTCCCCAAGACTACTGACCACATTATTGTTTGTAATAAAACATCATCAATATACATCATGACACTACAAGGACAGGTAAATATTATATAGTGGATGACTTGTCATTTTTTATACTTGATTTAGGGGGATATTGCTATGAAGATTAATGTGGCTGCAAAAGTATTTTCCTTAATGTTCATGGTTTCTGTTGAAAATATCTATTTCTGCATATACATGGGGTGAAATTGGGGAATTTACTGAGATACACAAATTCTCTATAGTCTTGTTGTATTTGTTTCTCTGCCTTTTAATTATTTTGAAATTTTTCATATTTAAGAATTAATAGTCATTACATTACTATATTGGAGTCAGAAGGTACTTGCTTCATATGATGTCTTACCTCTCCACTTTTTATTAGTTCTAATAACAACTAAGCATTGTCATATCATATGGGGTCATGGATAGTGCTCTATAATATCCATGTTTAAGCTATTAATATTTGACAATGTACTGAGTGTTCCAATACATTTCTTGGCAATAACCTAAAATCACCATCCTGTCCATGATCCATGTCATAAAGATTTGACAAATTTTTAATGTTAGCTGTTGATGGCCAACCACAATCCTCTTTATCGGGGCTTGGGATTGACCAACCAGCTTTAGTTTAGGATTGGTTCTAAATGTCATAGTATGAAACTCATAGGTTTGGAGTGATAAAGGTTTCTTATACTTTCTAGTATAAATATATCAATCTACTACATTTATGTAGTTTTCCTTGTAACAGTTTGATGGTGCAATTGTGCAACCATTTTATTCATCATCTTGTTGATAGATTATCACCATATTTCTTTTCTCCCTCTCCTTTTCTATACTAATGAAATTCAGTTTTCATGTAATTTAAATATAATAATGCTGCAAGTTTTGGAAATTGTAACTTAATTTTTTTTACCAAGGTAATTGAATTTTGAAGCTTTGTTTTGTTTTATTTTCTAAATGATATGTATTTTTAAGATTCAGTTATTATTGTATGTTGTTGAAGATGACACTATATTACATGTTTACAATATTTAAAGATTGAGACTAAAATGCATGTAATGGATGTTGCAGGCATTGTGATTGTGGTTTTATTCAATTCTCAATGGGATATAAAAGCATATTGTCATAAATTGTGATGTTGTGATGGGATTAGAAAATCTAACTGTACAATTGAATGGTTGAAGTGGATTTTGATTTTTGTTGAAAATCAACAATAATACATATGTACTTGTAGTAGGTGCTATTAAGATAAAAAATGAGATTCCCATACTGCATGAGTTATGAAATTGAATCATTATTCTTCAAACTATGATAAGAGAGCGCGTGTTAACTACTGGATTTTAGGCAAGTTGGTGCCCAAGTATGTTAGAACATTTCTGTGAATGCTATCTGATATAAGTGGTCCTATTCTGTGAACATTTCTGGTTCTATATTCTAAGCGTGTTTTTCTTTGTCAAACGTGTTAGGTTGTTAAGAGCTTCTCATCTGGTAAAAGAGAGGGTGGCGACTTCATTGCTGCTTGTGTTTCACCTAAAGGAGAATGGATTTATTGCGTCGGTGAAGACAGGTATATAGATTTATACTTCTTATTTTTTTCTATAATATTGTCTCTTCATGCAAGATGGAAGACAAAGATGTTATACCATGCCTTAGCCTTATTACTCAGACTTTTGTGCTTGCTATATTTTCGGTTTTTGAAAATAAAGAGCTTAGCTTAATCCTTAATAAACTTCAGAAAATGATTTTCACGAGATTTTCCAATTTGTAATTAAATTCTTATTTGAATTAATCCTCCTTAGTTTTACTTCCAAATTGTTATGTTAATTCTTTGGGAGATTTGAAAATTAAATGCAGGAATATGTACTGCTTCAGTCACCAATCTGGCAAATTAGAGCATCTGATGAAGGTATGTTGCTTGAGATAGCCTGACATTAGATTTATAAATTTCTCTCAAATTAATTTCATTTTCCAGAAACAATATAACATTGTGATATTGTTTATATAAGGTACCATTGTGTTAGTTGATCTATAAGCTAGCATATTTTTTATACTTGTATCTTCCAGCTGTATCTTGGAGTCGAGCCAATCCAAGCACTCGATAAAATAAAAACTTTTTTTTTTTAAAATTGTATACAAATATCTTTATTCTTTAGAATTTTATAGAATACTTTTTTTTTAATAATAATATGGTACTTTTTCCATTAAAATAACCAATCCAAATGATATTCAAGGTACTTATTCTATATGTTGTGTTTTCTCCACCACTAACACAACTTATGTTTATCTCTTGATATACAACATATTCACGGTTAATGATATTCTCTCTGGTTAATGATAGGTCCATGAGAAGGAAGTTATAGGCGTCACCCATCATCCCCATAGGAATCTTGTTGCAACTTATAGTGAAGACTGCACAATGAAGTTATGGAAGCCTTGATCTTCGTCTTCCCTCTATTGTGACCTCCATAAGCACAAATGAAAATCATATGAATACATGTTTCTCGTTTGTAGCTGTACAATGTTTTTCCTTTCTCTTATTTCCATTTTGTAGCTTCTTAATTCGTACGCTGCCAGTGGGAATTGTAGGTGAGATTGTACTTTTATTTATGATTTATGGTTTATCGTCTTGTTAAAATTAAAGGAAAAAGAAATTGAAATTAAAATCCCTGGAACTTTTTATTTAGAGATTACACATCAAACAAAAAACAACTCATTACAAATATATGTTTCCAATTATCCAAAACATTGGCCATGATAGAATGGCGAAAAGGACGGGGCAGGAGGTTATTGACAAGGTTCAAGGGAGGTTAGTTAGCTGGAAAGGTAGGATGCTTAACAATGCAAGGTTATGTTTGGTTAAGTCGGTGTTGACTTCCATTTCATTGTATAATATGCAAGTAGCCTTCTTTCCGTCTTATGTTTGTGAAAAAAATTGATTCGATGACGTGGGAACTAACCCTTGTGAATTGGACTAAGTTGTGGCTCTGAGAAAACACGGAGGCCTAAGGGTGAGAGACTCTAGGTGTGTTAACATTGTTTTTTGGGAAAAGTTTGTTTGGCAATTTTTTCACTGCAAAGAGAAATTAGGCCTAATTCTTAACTAAAGTATTTGTTCGTTGGGAAAGGTTTTGTTGATGTTGGTAAAGGTTTTGTAGATGTTGCGCTTTGGCCGTTGCTAGGGTGCTGAAAAGGTTTTTTTTCTTCTGGTGCTGAAAGTATGTGGCACTTTGAAGTGGAGGACACATGCTTTTGTTGCCTCCAAAGTGCCGACATTTGCTGCGCCAAAGCTGATGGTGATCAGTTGATGATGTTTGCCCAAAATTTAGTTAAATGATAATAATGTCATGTAAACGATGGGAGTTAAATAATGGGGCCTATTTTTGAGGACCCAGCAAGTATTGGAGGTTACCTTATTGAAGCCAAAAAAGCGTGAACATAATATTTGACATTGAAATCCGTTTTTTGTTTAACGTTTTGGACCATGAAAAATTTTTTTGGGAATACAAATGAAATTGGATAGTGAAAATACTGTTACGGTAATAATAAACAATTAAAATATAAAACCCAAGAAAATAGATAATAACAATAATAATAGTTATAATATTTAAAAAAAAAGAGAAGACATGTCCGAAGTTAAAGATTTAGGGTACAAAGGGAAAAGGTGCTTCTTACTGTTCTATAGTGTTCAAAACCCATGTTATTTTGTTTTAAAATTTTGTTCTATGCATTAAAGGAAATTAATAACTTTTATTTTTCTGAAAAAAGAATATTTATTTAGATATTTAATTTTTCAAGTTTAATAAATTTTAATTTTAAATTAAATAAATTAAAATTTTTAAATAGTAGTATTTTGAGTTTAAACATAACTGTTGAAAGTCTATGTTAAATTAAAAAATTATGTTTAAATTAAAAATTTTTTGAAAATAAATTTTGTATGAATTTATTTAAATAGATATAATTCAAGTTATCAAATTTTAAATTTTGATATTTGCATTAAAGTATTTGTTTAATAATTTAAATGGGATATTATTTAATTTTCAGTTCGGTAATAAATTTGTAGCTTTTTTATTTAAATAGGATATTAAATTTTTGGTTGAAAATGTTTTGTCCAAGTAAATAAAAAGCTTGTTTGAATGAGTTTTTATGATATATTTTGTTTTCAAACGATATTTTTTTAAAGAGTTTTGCTAACTTGTACTCTAATAAGCATACTATAAAAAAATGTTTTATAAAAGTTAATATAAAAATTAATTTTTTTACGTTTTCAATACATTACATATATTAAAAGTATTAAAAAATTTCTATTATTATATTTTAAAATATGTCTTTAGGACAGAAGTTAGTTAATTTTTTTAAAAAGATTTTATTAAAGAGTAAAAGTAATTTTATATTTGGTTATCTCATGTAAAAATATTTTTTATCTAATAATTATATTTAGGTACAATAAAATAAAAATATTATTTATTTATTTATTATGTTAAAAATATTATTTTTAAGTAAAAAATAAAAATATATATAAATTATAACTTCTAAAATTTTTTATTTTTTTAATACCTTTATTTTATTATTAAACATTTTTCTGACACACTAAAAAATAAACTCAATAGCTTTTACACACACAAAATCGAAGGCCCAATTGACCAAAAGAGATAAATAGCTTGTTCTTACATACTACCCTAACTATTTTATTTTGAATTTATTATTAATTTATTATTACAATTATTCTTCGATTTTTGTTTTTGTTTCTATTTTTATTCTTATCATATTATGTGGCCCATAATTATTTTCTGACCAAACTTTGTATTCCCAACCCATACCCAATAACAACAAAAACCAACAAAAACATGTGTCACATTAACAAATAATAACTTCTTAATGCTTTCATATTACGGGATTCCATACCATAATTAATCCATTCAAATTCCTGCCACCACTGCTATTTTCCAGTCTATGTCTACTACTGCACCAACAACTATAACACGTGTCGAGATAACTTCCTTTCAGCAAGTGCTGAAAAAAATTTGCTTCAGCACCGTAGTCTAACCCGTTGGGCTTTTTATGTTTGGAAAAGTGTGATCAAAGTGTTCAATAGTTTGAAAGAGGGTTTTTTTTGTGTGTAGTGCTGTGGTACTTTGGATTAATCCTTGTGTTTATGATCAATGGTGTCTTTTAGATAAGTTTGTGGACTTAATTGTTTCTGATTTGTTAACGATGTTGCTGATTGGTTGACTAAATCTGGAGCAAGAAGTGATTCAGCTCATATTTTCTGGATCAAGCTTGGTGTACACTTGGAGCAAATCCTAGTGTAGGATGCTATCGGTTCTAGCTAGTTTAGCTTGACTTGTGTTTTATTTTTTTGTCTTTTGATCTTTTCTGTCACAAAAAAAAAATGGTGAAACTTATAATGTAAAATCATCTCGAGTGGATAATTTATTCCAATTTCTATTTATGATTTATTTGTCATAAAAAATAATTTCACATTAGTTTTTTTTATTACAAATAATAAATAAAAATTCAAAATATTTATCTCTTCTCCATTAGAAAGAATTAAGTTTAGTTTTTATTGTGGTCTCAATTAAATAAAATTACTAAAATTAATATAGTTATAATTTTTTTATAATAATATTATTAAAATTTGTAAATTAAAAAAATTACTATTATAAAAAATTAATATTCAAAAAAATTTTATAATTTCATAAATAATAATAATACATAATATATAATTCGAGTTTAAACTAATTTACAACATTATTTAATAAAAAACGGTTTATAGTTAATGACACGTATCGTGAAGTTACCATATATATATTCAAAAAAAAAATTCATTTCTCCATTTTATCTTTGCCTTTTTATTTTTGTAAAATTGGTATATGTGTTTAATAAAAAAAAAAAAATCATTTCTCCACTTAATCTTTGCCCTTGTTTTTTTCTTTACCTTTTGAATGCATTAACCAAAAAGGTTCAATATAGTGCAAGATAAGGGGATACATGGCCAATAAACTTTAACTTACATAGTATATCTTTCTCTCCCCATTTCAAAGGTCACGGGTTTAAATCCTGAAAATTGCAATCAAAAAAAATATCTAATAAGTTCTTTTATCTTTCTTTTGATCCTTTGAATTACTCATCTATATGTTACATATGATTTTCATTTTTCAATTCGCATCGGAAACTATTTAGAAGTTCGAATCCGGGTCTCAACGTTAGGTTTCAACTTATTCTGGAGTTTTATTATTTTTTTTAATTCAACTTATTCTGGAGTTATTAATGCCTGAAGGGGAAGACTCTTCCAGCTTGTTAATTCTAAATACTTTCAAATTTTCTTGTCCAAAAAAAAAAATGCCTTAGTATGGTGCGAAATTTAGGATGTTTTAGTGTATGTTTTTATTTTTTATTTTTTTATTAGATTATTTATTTTTTAAATTTTATAAAAAAGTAAAAACAAGAAGTAAAAATAAAAAATAAAAAATAAATTTTATCATTTTTATTTAAAAAAATATATATTAAAAATAAAAACGTAAATCAAACACAGTTATATCTCAGTTTTATTATGTCTTTTTTGTAGATGTAGAATATCTGTTTGTATTTAAAATATATGTAGTTATATTTTAAGTGATTTATTATGTCTTTCTCTAGCTAGATGTAGAATATTTGTTTGTATTTAAAATATAGTATTTGTATTTTAAGTGAAAATATCTAGTAGAATAAAAAATGTGACTATAAAAAAGTATTGAATAAATTTTTGAAATAAATTACGAGATGTTAGGGGAATAGATTCTTTAATTTTTTTTCTTTCAATTATGTTGTCAAATTTTTATCATATATTTTTTTAAATAAACTAAAAATAAATATATAAAAATATTAAATGACAAAAATAAATAAAATAATTAAAAAATTTTTGAAAAAATTTAAAAATTTAAATACAGTCAATTTCATATAAATTTGATAATTAAAAATTATTAGTTAAAAATTTAGTCAAATTATTTAAATTATTTAACTACTTTCAACTATCAACTATTAAATACATGTAAAGTTGCTTGTAGTTGAGTTTTCACCCTTATTTTTACTAGCTTGAGGCTTCTTGTAATTTATGATTTGTCTTTATTCTTTTTCCTTCTCCGTCGAAACACACGAAATGAGAAGGGGAAATGATGCTAGTCTTTGGAGTCTCTGGCTCGGAGTCCGCCACAACACTCAAACAGATACCCACCACAAACATGCAAACGTCGTCGTTCATTTTATTCTATCTATTTTCTTCAAACTCCTTAAGGCTCTCGATTTTTCTCGAACCTCTGTGTACTGCTCCGTTTAAATGGCTTCTTCTATATCCCTTCTTTCCCCTTCTCTCCGATTACACCTCACTAACACTACTCTCCTTGCTCCGTTCCCTTACTATCACCGTGAGTCTCAATCTCTTTAATGCCTGCGTTCTTATTATTTTGTAGCAAAATTAGTTGCTGATTTTGTGGGATGCGTGTTTTCTTTTTTATATTTGAAGGAAGCAAATGTGAAATGAGCAGGGGGAGTTTTGCGCTGAAAGGGATTGTGGCTTCCGGTGTTTCATCCATGGCTTCCACTTTGACTGCAGAAGCACAGCCATCTCAAGGTTAGTACTTAGTAGCCAGTACTTCCAGAAAACAATTTGAGGATTAGGGATAGAAAAGAGAAAATCAAAGAGAAATAAATGTCTTAAGACATTTCACAATTTGCATATTCACTCCCCTATTACAATTTCTGATACTCCTGTTTATATTACTTCTAGTTGTATTTAATATTCAAACCTATTTCTATTGGCCCAATTGTACTCAACATAGCCTGATTGTATTCATTACATAATTCAGCAAAGAAAGGGCAAGTAGTTCCTTGACCATTCGCAAGGAGAGACATGTTTTCAATTGTGAAAGAGCTATATGCAATTTTGGGTCCTTGCCAGAAAAATGATCAGTGGCCTATTTGTCCTTTATTTGTACTTCGGCTAAGATAGTTAATTCTTGGTTGTGCTAGTTTCTCTTGAATGTATTTTTGAGACAGGAATTTTGAGTCAGGTGTTGGAAGATTGCCGTACAAACCTGAAGGGTACAATTATTGGACTTGGAGGGGTCATAAGATACACTACGTAGTGCAAGGGGAAGGCTCTCCTATTGTCCTAATCCATGGTTTTGGGGCTTCTGCATTTCATTGGAGGTCTTTATTTTATTTTTATCCCTTTATTTACAGGGTTTTCTTAAAATAATAATAATAAAAGCTAATCAAGTAGGCCCTTGCAAATGGCATAATGCATTGTGTGAGAGCTGTTATCTAGTGAAGATAAGAAGTCCTTAAAACCATAGCAGAAATTGAGGCGGGAGTAGTCTATGAAGCATGTATACATTAGCTAAGTGAGGTGTTTGTGTATCTAAAAAGACACTCGTACAACACAAGCTAAATGCAAACGTCTTGTTAATATTGATAGTAGTAAATACTGATAGTTTGATAATGATCTACTATGGTATGGAAATGGAAACTACACACAAGTATATTCTGTCATGTCTTGTCATTTTAAAAATTTGATGTGTCCATGTCGTATGAAGTGACACGTTGGTATCATGTTTTCCCTTCTCTCGGGTGTTTGGTATTTTTTCTGAAATAAAAAACAAAACAGTGATAGTACCAAGCTTTTCGAGAGGGTTGATTCTCTCCCAAGTCCCAAGTCTGATTCCCAACAAGTCTGAAATAGTCCCCTCGCAGCGTCTCCCACCTCCCTCAATACCCATTCATCTCTCCATGTAACACATTCCTCTTCATTCCATTACTCTGCTTTGTCGGCAGAGTTAGTTACAAACCTCCTAACCTAGTGGTGCAGTAACTTTTATTTCAGTCCCTAGTTTCTAATTGGTTGGGATGTTTCTTTCTTTGGTGGTTCACCCATCCATTTTACTACTTTCTTGCTTCCTTGTTCTTTGCTTAAATTGTACTTGCCAAAAGTTAGTCTCCTTGTGTTGGTAAAGTATTCACATATACGATTTCTGATACTGCCAACTTATTGATGCCATCACTTTAATGCTTTGTTTTAGGTTTAATTACTTTGTTAGTCCCTATAGTTTCACCAAATTTTTAATTAGGTTCCTATACTTTTTTTCTTTTCAATTGGATCCCTACAATACTTTTAATTTTGTAAGTAAGTTCTTTTCATGTTACTAGAATATTTTTCCCAAAATACAGACAGTCAAAGATCTAGTTAGGTTTTTAATTATGAATAGCTTCAATTTGCGAAGAAATATTTAGTTAATTACTTAATTCTAACATTTTTTACACTAAGAAGAACCTAATTATAAAATTAAAAGCAGTGTAAGGATCCAATTGAAAGAAAAAATAGTATAGGGACCTAATTGAAAATTTGGTAAAACTATAGGGTCCAACGGAGTAATTAAACCTTATTTTTATATAGAAGCCTTAGTGATCTTTTTTGTCCTTGTGAGTATGCATTGTAGGTTAGGTTACATTTTTTGTTGCAGTGGCTCCAAGTCAAATGAAAACAAAATTCTCCTTATTTGCACATCGGTTATTTAGGCACCATCTTTTTCATCGATAGATTAAATTGTGAACTTTACTCATATTATTTGTGCACTTTCTCAACCATTGGATTTAAGAGGTGACTAAAGTATACATTTGATTGCGTGTGTAAATAATAATTTTGTTTCTTATGTAGATAATCATATATTTGCTTTCAACATTTCTTTAGGTACAACATACCAGAATTGGCGAAAAGACACAAGGTTTACGCCTTAGACTTGCTTGGATTTGGCTGGAGTGACAAAGCACTTATCGAGTATGATGCTATGGTATGGAGGGATCAAGTGGTAGACTTCGTGAAGGAAATAGTTAAAGAACCATCCGTTTTAGTTGGAAATAGGTAAATGACTATAATACCTATATCTATTTTCTTTTGGTGGATTACGTCTAATTTTAAGAAGACATTTTGTTAATCATGTACTAGGTACCTCACTTTGAGAGATGCCCTCAAAAATTGAGTTTTTTTTCCCTCTTCAACACGGATAGTGCATGTCATTAATGAAAAACAAATTTGCATGATTATCATTAAAAACTTAGTTGTCAAGTACTATGTTATCAAATTAAGCTGCTCCTACATTTAACATTCTTTTCCTTCTGAATTGTCAAATTATTTGATGAGCTGTCCAGCATCTTAATTTACATGTTAATATGTTATGTTGTAGCTCATTATAAATTTTGTTTATCGAGGCAATATAATTTTTCTTCATACTTACTAAAAATAGAATGTACTGTAATTCTTATTTCAACTTTGATAAAATTTTCAGCCTTGGAGGATTCACTGCTTTGGTTTCAGCAGCTGCGTTACAGGAGCTTGTCAGTGGAGTTGTTCTACTAAACTCTGCCGGACAATTCGGGGACGGAAATAAGCAAAGTGAAAGTTCTAAAGAAACACCTCTAGCAAAGTTCGTCTTAAAACCCTTGAAGGAGGCTTTCCAGCGAGTAGTTCTTGGATTTCTTTTCTGGCAGGCAAAGCAACCTGCTCGAATTGTGTCAGTCTTGAAAAGTGTACGTTTATGAACTGGAGTTCTCTAACCCAATAAATAACCACTAACTGAAAACATTGAAACAATTGATGAAACTATTAAAAGAGATTAAGATTTTAATAGTCTGAATGCAGACATAATTCATATTAGGAGGTTACTATGTCTATTGATCCATGCAAATGACATCATCTAGTCTGAACCGCTTACGTGTTGTAAATATTGTTTTTGAGAGAATGGTTTGTCAATGCAGGTTTATGTAAATTCTTCAAATGTTGACGACTATCTAGTGGAATCTATTACAAGACCAGCTGCAGATCCCAATGCAGGAGAAGTTTATTATAGGTACATGATATTTGCAATTTATTCAATCTTTCTTTGTTATGAAATTTTAAGTTTAATTTACATCTTGGTATATATGGTAAGAACAAGCTGTCTCTGAGGTGTAACATGTATATTAGTATTGGTTTAACATCTTAATAGTGCTTATTAAGTAGTTATTTATATCTTAATTATTAATATATAAAATAAATATACTTTTGTAATGTTTTTATTATTGGTGAATGCTATCGTACTTAAAGTTATAGTGGCTATGGTAGCTATACAACTTTAGCAACGCTTAAAAAATGTTATTAAAATTAAAACAACACTTTCCATTTGAAAAACAAATGTAAAAAGTGTTAGGAATATGTAAAAAAAAAAAGTGTGATTTACTGATTTTAATTTTAGCAACACTTTCTAAGCAATGCTAAAGTTGTATAGCCATGATAGCCACTATAACCATAGACACCAGGCTCTATCTTTTTGGTTTGCATAATGGTTATAGAATAGAAAAATAATGAGATCACTGAAAACAGTTTTTTTTTTTTTAAGGGTAAAGCTGAAGAGAAAAAAAAGTCCGCATAGATAGTTTGTTAGTGGGAAAGTTAAGAGGGTAAAATTGAAGAGAAAAAAAAAAATTAGACATCAAGTACCTCCAATGTAGATTTTGTACAAAAGCTATACAACATTGCAGAAGAAAGGAATTTTTGGTGACTAAACCAAATAAATCAGTCTCTAGATGGAGTTATGATAGTTAGTTTATTCTCCTAGTTATTCCTCTTTATTTGTCTCTTCCCATAATGTGTTGATCAAAAGAGATCTAAGCATGAATGTGCCAAGGTAAAGCATGATTAACAACAAGGCGCAATGGTGTTGTTTGATCCATTTAGCTGATCTCACTTAGTGGGACGATACTTTGTTATTGTATTCGTATTTACTGCACCATCCGATTCGGTCATCCGCGTATTAATTCAAATCAATTGTTATCTACAGGTTAATGACACGCTTCATGACGAATCAGAGCAAGTATACACTAGATGCTGTCTTGAGCGAACTCTCTTGCCCCTTACTTCTGCTCTGGGGTGATCTTGATCCATGGGTTGGTCCCGCCAAAGCTAACCGAATCAAAGAGTTCTATCCGAAAACAACTCTCGTAAACTTGCAGGCTGGGCACTGCCCACATGACGAGATTCCGGAGCTCGTGAACAAGGCCTTACTAGATTGGTTGTCGACTCTCTATCCTGAAGAAGCATCCCTCCAGACAGTTTGAACATGTGAAAAGAAATTCACGAAGTTAATCAATCTTGACCAAGCTGAGGTTCAAGGTTCTCAGTGTCATTACATTTGTTGTATATAGTAAAAGCTGGTCAGGGGATAGGAGGGATAAAAATGAGAGAAAGAATTGAAATTTTTATCACCGGTTTTGCATATAGTTAGTAATAGTCACACATTTTTAAACATGTATGCAGTCATTTCTCTCAACTGCATTTTTCATTTCTTAATCAATATTGTTTTTGTATTATGTTGCCCCCTTCAATCACTAGCCAACAGATTTTTATGCTGGTTATTATTTCCTTCAATCCCCTTCTCATTGGATAATACAACTCATTTCTCCTTCAATTAGTTTGTTTTGTGTTGTATTTTGTATTTTTAAAAGTAATTTTAAATCACTTATTTTGTTAAATGTCTTAGAAATATAGGACCATTTGAGAGGATGAGTAGAACACTCTTAAAATTGGCATATTACAAAAAATAAAAAAATAAAAATATAATTGGCATATACTTAAATAAAGTTGATATATTTTGAAGAATAAAAATCAAAATTGGTCTCCACTAATATAAATTATATATCAAACGTTTGATCTCTAATAAATTTTTACCTTTTTATAAGTCTTTAAACAATACTCACATTGAACAGATTAGTTTTTACGTCATTTTAAAAAGGGGTTAATTTGTCTTAAAAGTATTATTTTTTAGAATTTGGTTGTCTTATAATAAACTTATTAGGAATTTATTTTTCCAACATGCATTGTTAAAAACTTGTTTGAAAGCTACAAAGGATTCAATGTGTCCAACCAAAATAATTCTCAAAGATTTTTAGTGAATAAAATTTTGTTTGAAACTAAAGTATCTTGTATCAAATTTTTTTGAGACCTCTTTAAGGTTTATTGTATTTTAAGAAAAAGAATACAGTAAAAGAAATTAAGAATTTATCTTGAATATTTCTAGTATCTTTACCTAAAATAAGAATGTAATTTTTTTGATAAATTATAATTTGGCTCCTTAGTTTGTAAAAACTAATTTTGATATTCACAGATGTTTATTTTGACGGTACTTAAGATTAATTATAATTAATTACTTATTACTTGCATTGTGTGTTTATTATAAGAAATTTTTTAAGTTATTCCCATGAAGAATTTATTCCTACAAATTAAATATGAAATTTATATTCCCATCTCAAAGAATGGATATTTAATGTTCCTATGTCAAGGAAATAAAAATTAAAATATAAAACTATTACATATAATATATCTCTCAATTATTATATTTCTTAACTTAAAGCTTTTTCTTTTATTGATGTTGGAAATATTTTTAAAATTGATCAGAATTCTCGCAAAATACAAACTACATGATAAAAAGGGAGCCACTCAAATAAAGACGTCTCAAACGTCTTTTTAAAGATGTTTTTTAATACTTAAAATATAATATATATAATCGATTAAATTGTGTTATTTTTATCAAAATTAGACTAAAAAAATTAATTTAACTGAAAAAATAGCAAATCAAATCTTGAACTGGTCTAAATTAATATTATTTTTATAGAAAATAACTACAATATTCTTATTATAAAAAGTGACTAAAATATTTCTATTATATATATTGAGAATCCTAAATTTTAGCCTTTTACTTTTCTTTTCTGCTGTCATAGGATTAGAATTTAGAGTTTTCAAAATATATATATATATATATATATATATATATAAAATAGGGTGAGAATTTCTCTCCACAAATTGATGAGAAAATTCTCTATATACTAAAGGGTCTTGCATGCATCACCATATTTGCGTAGGATGGCTAGGTATCCCACACATGAATCAACATTGGTCTTCAACTCTTCATGCACATGATTCGCTATATTTCATGTCTATCCAAACACATGGCCAAACCTTGAAGCCTTATCTTCCTTAAAACACTCTATATTCACAAAACACCGTCCATTTATAGTCACAATGTTTTCTCCCGGAGCTAATTAATGTGTGCATATATATATATACCTCTAAGACGAATTATTTTCATTTCAAACAAAACAGCAAGGAATATATATAAATAGTAAAGAGAAGTTAAAGATGGCAGCCGCAACCACAAAGCTTTTCGTGTTGGTGTTGTTTCTAGCAATGTGTGTGGGCATGTGTAGACCATGGGGTGAGAAAGTGGCTGAAGGTACCAAAGAAACCGCCGTGGAAGCCAAGGATAGTGCCGCCGCCGCCGCCGAAAAGGCCAAGGAAAAGACTGAATCGGCTGCTACTTGGGCTTATGACAAAATCAAAAGGTACAACTACATTTGTTTCAAGAGCAGTTCCAAGCATACATTATTTTTATTTATAAGAGTTCAAAACTATATTGAAAAATAAGATTCAGTGGATATTGTTTTTCTAAAAAGTAAAACATGCATACAAGTCTTTCTGTTAGATTGTTTTTCGTTGAAAACGTTATAAGCTAGCACATGCCAAAGAAATTAGGGAGCCACTTAAATAAAGATGTTAAAAACGTCTTTTTCTAAAGATGTTTTTTAAAAATTAAAATTTAACACATATAATCAGTTAAATTATATTATTTTTATTAAAATTAGAGTGGACAAATCAGTTTAGCACAAAAATTAATAAATTAAATTTTGAATTGGTGTAAATTAATATTTTTTATAAAAAATTACTATAATATCCCTATTATAAAACACAACTAAAATATCTCTATTATATATATATATATATATATATATATATATATATATTAATTTTAAAAACTTTAAATTCTAACCTTATAACAATAGAGAAAAAGGTCTAGAATTTAGGATTTTCAAAATTAATATATATAATAAGAGTATTTTAATCATTTTATATAATAGGGGTATTGTAGTAATTTTTTATAAAAAATAATATTAATTTAGACATATTCAAAATTTGATTCACTATTCATTTATCAAATTAATTTTTCTGACCTAATTTTGATAAAAATAACATAATTTAAATTATTATATGTGTTAAATTTTAATTATTAAAAAATATCTTTAAAAAAAGACGTTTTCTG